>NC_056733.1:831890213-832170213 GCF_019279795.1 Protopterus annectens
CAGAAGATAACACAGATGTGTGTGTCAAGTTCACTGATGAAAACATGTAACATGTCCTATAAGAGAAACATTAACTTTATAAAATGATAGTGCCACAAGGAACATCTTCATTTCAAATGCTGAGAACACCTTTAAGGAGACATGCAGCAAGATCCAGTTGCCTGGGAGAAGAACAGATAAACCACAAAGGGAAAAGGGCACACAGATGGATCTGCAGTGACGAGGAGGAGGCAAGAAAATTATTTTACTTATTGACATTTGTTTACCCAAGTCTGAATGGGCACAGGTGCCCTTTTTCAGTGGAGGCCCAGGGAGAAAAGGTCCAAGGTATCTTACTTAATGCAATCAATATTTACAATAAATTTTATAAGTCAGTTTTAGTGAACACTTATAACAGTCAATACAATAAAATTTGTACTGACATTCAAAAATATTAAATTTACAAGCAGTGTATTAAGACTTTGTGGATAGAAGAGTGGTGTACAAGACAAGCAGGAGTAATTTAAGAAATGCAATAGAGAAATGTATTACAGGAGATAAGCAAGTTTGAGTGTTAATAGAAAAATAGTGAAGTAATAGAAATTTGGTTGTGCTAATTAGAAGCAAGTATAAAATAGTTCAAAAAGTACTTTAAAGTGAGGTATTTCAAGGGTATAAGCGAGTTAAATGAGTGCTTTAAAGGGAGACATAAGAAAGGTGATGAAGGGTGTTAAGAGTTGTGTCTCACATAAAGGGAAAGGACAAAGCCAGGTGCAGAGAGAAAGTCTTTAGCAACAGTGATGTGTGTTAGACCTGATTGCTATAGGAATTTTACTCCAAGCCCTAGCTACACTATTGGAATAGAGACTGACCCCAGCAGCCCTTTGTGGTTTGTAGACAGTAAGCAGTTGTTTATTAATTACTTGACTAAAGTGGGGGATGACCTGGAAGATTGTATTGCAGTAGAGGTCTAATTGCTGGGCAGGTGGATAAGGTATTCATTACTGTATGGGTTAAGGTCAGCTGAGTAAAAGATCAAGTGTTGAGGAAGCGTGAACCAGTTAAGTATATTTAGTGCTCAACAGTGGTGGCTACGGTAAGGTTTGCTGTAAGCGAATCAGGAGACTTTTGTTATAGTACTATTCAAGTTTAGAACCAAGTGAGGCCTGTAAACTGGTCATGATAGGGGATCCACATGAAAGAGATAGTAAGAGGTAAGTGGTAGCTAGAGTTACCTTGGCATAGTCTTTAAGAAATTTCTTCACCCTACGTAGGGTGCCTAGTTTTCAATAGGTTTTCTTGACATTGCTGTGGACATGTAAATCAAATTTAAGATTGTCATGCCAAGTAGTTTTGTATGTGGGGTAACTTCAATCACGGGTAGTATTTAAGGAATAAATTTTAAAGTTGTTTAATATTCTCACATCTTTATTCTTACTCCTAGTGACCACTTCTGCA
The DNA here is from genome assembly GCF_019279795.1 of Protopterus annectens. Taxonomy (NCBI): domain Eukaryota; kingdom Metazoa; phylum Chordata; order Ceratodontiformes; family Protopteridae; genus Protopterus; species Protopterus annectens. The sequence continues at coordinate 831,891,651 of NC_056733.1, forward strand.
TTCCCACATAATATTTATCCTATACCTTTTTTCCCCAGTCCCCTCTCCAGTTCAGGTATGAAGAAACTCAGTTTAATACAGTCTTCCTGCCCTGTGTTTAGCACCTGCACACTTAGCTGAAGGCAATACTTGAGATGCACCCCACAATAATCATGTGCATCTAAAAGCAACAATTGGAACACAGCCCATAATAGTTTACATGTATTTCACGCACCTAACACAAGAGGCACTGCACTCTGCACAAACAAGTTAAAATAACTCTAGCATTTGTTTTTCTTGCCAACATATGACACTGTTTTAGAAAACATCTCAAGACACTGTAAGCCCCACCACTCTGCAAAATGTATGCTCTCTAATCTGTTGTCACCAGTCATCCACTAAAGATCTAGTAAGTCAGCTGCCTCCATACATACAACACAGCAAGTTCTCCGACCCCTTTAATTCCACATGTAAGCCTTATAACGGAACTTATTAGTATAACCTCTTCACCACCTACAAAATTTTGTCCTATAGTCATTTGAGGGAGGCTAACCTCCAGTACAAAAAAAAAAAAAAAAAAAAACCTTCAACAAAAGACACCCAATGAAAAGCTCAACAACACTTTTTAAGATAGATATATCTTGAGTACACATAAGCACCTGAAGATATACATGCATACTTAGATACATGCAGATGCACAGTCTCTTCATTGCCCCTTCTTGCTCTCACGTACCTGTTACTTCAGCTATGAAATCACACAACCACAAGAAGGTTTCCTACTTATATTTTAAAGGGAAAAAAAGCATGCATTTAATTTAGATCAACACTAAAACTATGTCAACATAAATTTCTACTACTTCTTCTTGGTTTCAAAGAACTACAGTATTCAGTATGGGATTTTATTTTACTAGGAAAGTGAACACACAGAACATTCTATGTTAAGCACTGTAAATTACGTGCCTTAATTTTCAATGCTCATAGGTTCATAACTGTTTACTAGGCTAACAACCACAAGGGCATTTTTAAGCCTAACCATCCATTCTAAACCTCTGGCAAGTTCTGGTACCCTTGACAAGTGTAAACAGGGGCTTGGGAAATGAAACATTTACAAGAAGGGGTCTGGGAAATGAAACATTTACAGGTTGCCTATGTCCATTAGAGGCATAGGTGCCAAACTGGGGATGAATTTCCTGTCCACCATCCATCTGTCCAAGTTGCACTTGAAATCGGGTGAGGGAGAATTCTGTTTCACATGGATGGGGAGCCTGTTCCACAGACAGGGTAGTCTCTGGCATACATTGTCTCTTCAGCAGGTCTTATTCACATCACAGCCAAGGTTTAAGTCTTTCTTCGGCTGCACCCATTAGGGGTCACCACAATGGATCAACTGTTTCCATTTCTTCCTGTCCTCTGCATCTTGTTCCATTACACCAATCACCCGCATGTCCTCTCTCACCACATCCATAAACCTTATCTTAGGCCTTCCTCTTTTCCTGTTACCTGGCAGCTTCATCCTTAGCATCTTTTTCCCCAATATACTCTGCATCCCTTCTCAGCACATGTCCAAACCAACGTAATCTTGCCTCTCTGGCTTTGTCTCCAAACTGGGCTGACCCTCTAATATACTTATTCCTAATCCTGTCCATCCTCGTCACACCCAGTGCAAATCTTAACATCTTCAACTCTGCCACGTCAAGCTCTGACTCCTGCCTTTTTGTCAATGCCACTGTCTCCAACCCATATAACACAGCTGGTCTCACTACCCTCTTGAAGACCTTCCCTTTCACTCTTACTGGTGATAGTCTGTCACAAATCACTCCGGACACTCTTCTCCACCCACTCCATCCTGCCTGTACTCTCTTCTTCACCTCTCTTCCAAACTCACCATTACTCTGAACTGTTGATCAAGTATTTAAACTCATCCACATTCGCCACCTCTTTAGAACAGGTAATTTTGGTGTGGTTTATTTTGTGGATATGCAGGAGGTCCAGAGTGGGAACAATGCCCTGTATGCCATGCCAGGCACAGATCCCCCTGTAATAAACAGTGTACATCAAGATAATGAAAAGTACCACAACACCATGCAACCACCCATGCATGCACCCGTTCAACACGGGGGGTGGGGGGTGCAGAGTCGCCAAATTAGCAGCAGATGGTAATTCATTCAGCTACAAAAAGAAGAAAGAAAAAGAACAAAAAAAAAAAGGTTGCTGAAACTACAGTTTTGTGTAGAAATACCATGCATATTAACATAAATCAAACACGAACACATTCAAAATAATTTGTATATACACTACCAAAGCCTGTGGTTACTAGAAAAAGTTACAGTGATTGCACCAAATCTGAACTCCTTGTTTTTCCTCACATTTGCTTATCATAGTTCCATTTGCTTTTGTAACAAATTACAAGCCAGAAAATATACACTTAAATTTGTAAGTGCCTCCATAACTGAACAGATTTATATTAAAACAATTCTACACAATTACAAAACCTGTGTGAAAACATCACTATCCTGACGTTAAAAAAAATAACACAGTTAACATGCAGTAGCCACTAGATGCCACAGGCAACAGCAGCACCAAAGTCATGTCTTTGGAAGGTGCTACTTTCTTTACAGCATTTCTACACACCCACTTGAAAAAGCTAACCAATTTCACCGACACCATTTAACTTCCTTAGAAATAAAATTATAGTCTATATGCACAACCAGGACGACCTTCAAGATGCTGTATCTTGATCACCACAAACAGCATACAATGTACTAAAACAGAACACGTTAAATATAATTTTCTCAAACGTTACTTAAGGCCATAGCTTAAAAAGAAACAGTTGCAAGAAAATATACGGCATAAAAATGAGAGAAACTCTGCAGGGATGTGGTGCCCCTATGTAAGCAGAAGACTAAAAGCAAATACCATAATTTCGATTCTGTAAACAGTTAAGTTACACAGACTAAAAACGTTGCCACTGTTTAAGCAATAGACAGGTTACTGAAAACAAGAATTATTTTACTCTATTAAATTAAAAAAGTGTTAATGTTCTTACCTGTCAGGTACTTGAAGTGTAGTGCCCAGGAGCAGCTGACTGCGTGAAACATTAACATCAAAATTTATCCAACCAAGAAGTCTTCTTCAGTAATTCTACTATATGTATACATTTACTGGTCACACTAATTGTTCTTGGTCTATAGTGCCGTTGGAATCCACACACCGGGATCTCCCCCAGTAAAGAGAGATGACCAGTTCAGATCAACAAAGCTGATAAACTATTAAACATATTTCTGCTCTATCCCTAACTTAATAAGACTTTTATATACTAGGCTTTAACCCCGCATAGCCAATTATCGTAGCAATCGGAATACAAAACTACTGTGCAATATGAAATGCATGCGTTCGCCTACTGAACCACAATTCATTCATTTCAGTACCCATTTACGTCTCAGTTCTGCTATAAACAAGCGCAATTTAAAATAATGCGGTTTCTTCTTTTTACTACAACATAATGGCGTATTACCTTACTATCATAATTATCAATACAATGCAAAATTCAACAAAAAAAAAATACATATAAACAAATCCATACAGTATTGGCTCTCAATCAGAGCAGGCCGCATTTAATAAATCTTCCCTAAATGTCTATTTTCCATAACTCCGCAAAATACTAATTAAATCTAGTCATGTGCATTAGTGTACATTTATGATTTCATATTTTCAATGTCTACTCGCACTGTGTGTTGTAATGTTTGATGGTTTAATTATTATTTACCTATCGCCGTTGAATAGCCCTAGCCCTGCGTCACTATGTTCCGCCATTGCACGTTTACCAAAACCTAGAACGGACCCGGAAGTACAATAATCAAAGACGCACTCAATAAAACTATTGAGTAAGTGTGTTTATCCTGAACGCCAGAACGTATATCAGTTTTGGTTGGGTATGGCATTTATTTGATTTAGTATGGGAATTTTCAGGCAGTTTATGTGTTTTTCTTCATTCTTAATTGTTTTTATGTTTTTGATTAAAATGTATGTCATAGGGTTACCACCTGTCCCTCTTCGGGCAGTTATGTCCTGCAAACAAAATTATAAAAATGGCAAATGTCCTGAGATTGTAGGACAAAGTTATTTCCTATTTTTTATATAATAGTTGCATAAAACAGTTATTATATAGCTGAAACACCTAAATGTTATAGGAAACAGACTAAGCAACTAAATGCTTCAAGAATAAGCTTTTATTTAGGAAAAATGTGAAGTTCTTTTACACTGGCCATCAGTATGTTTCGGCCTGCAAAATCTGACGTTTGTATCAAAAATGTCCCACTTTGGGCATTTGAAAAGGTGGCAACCCTAGTCATACCTCTCAACCCAAGAAATGTTACAAAGCAATAAATAGGGGACAGTTTTTAAATATCGCTCTTACAAAGTTAGAAAGTTGATAGAACAGTTGCTTTTGCGTCACTATGATTTTTTTCTGAAGGAAATGAAGCCTGGAGCTCACATGTCATTGTCATTATTTTCTGACTACAACCCTCAATGATTTGCCTGAAAACCACAAATTTGAGGTACAGAACAAAAATCTGAGGCAAAAATCTAGACATTCTGTGAAAATCTGTACAGTTGAGAGGTTATGTAAACTAGTTGGTGTGTGGTGAAACCGGAGTATTAGCTTAGTCTTTTGTCGTATTTGGATTTTTTTACTACTGTAAGGTGGTTCTTAATGCTAGACGGTTTACTTTCGGCTGTTATCTGCTCATTGTTTAAGTTATGCTGGAGTAGGAAGTTCTCTGTGTCAGTAGAATCAAGTGTGTAACTAGGTGTACTCCATGTACTCAAATAAGTACAATTTTTCAGAACATCTTTCTGAAAACCTAATGGGTGTAACAGCCTAGAACATTTAGAATTCTCTAAACTAGTGTCTGTTCTATTGAACTAAACAAAACATGCTTACATGATAGGACTGTACCTCTTAAATAGTCTTTTTATGCTTATAAGTTGTAATAGCTGAAAATAGGATACTGCTTTCTAAAGCATATAGGGGTATAATTTTGATGGTTGAGTACATTTTTTAATTGACAGATGGGTGAGGGGGGACAGCAAAATGATATCTGAGTACCAAATATGAATTTCTGGCAACACCCGTGAGTGGAATAATACATTTTTTTTTAAATTTTTGACACTTGTTAGTATGGATAAATTATTGCTGTTACCAGTGAAAGAAGTAGTTTGAGCATTCTTATTTAGTGTGGTTAATGTGTCATGATAAGGAAATTATAACACGTGCCCAGTGGACAGTGAATTTATTTGTTACCACCATATGAATGGTTTTATCTTTAACGAGACTGACCTTATTGTAGACTGTGGTGATTTGTAGAACAAAGATAGAATTTGTATTGCAAACTTAAGCAGAAACGACCTTCGGATGAAGGTGCTTTAATGAGTGTGTTTTATTCTGATAGAGACCTGTTTAAGGTAGTAGATGCCTAAGTAAATCGTCGCTGCAGTAGCCTTATCAATATCTGGTATCCTGGCAAGAAGCACCCCCCTAAAAAAATTTGGGGCACCTTCCACGCTCCATACCTGCTAAGGAATGCCAGGGGCAGCAATGGGGCCAGACTTCAGAGCTTTCTTGCCCGATGTGACGATTGGGGAGAGATGGGCAAAGGCTGCCAGCCTAGTCAAATAGAATGTGATACATAATTCTATCATCTTTATAGATAAATGTAAAATACAGGCATGTTTTCTTGAGTGTAAAAGAATACTGTGAAATGTGGAACTGCAAAATATGTGACAACATTGCACTCTACTGGCCCAGTGAAGCATGGTGTGACCCTTTCATGTTTTACAAGTAGGCTGCAGTGCGTCTGGATGAAGATTTCATGCCCATTGTTTTAGGGCTAAAGTTTATGACCAGAATTTGCAGGTGGAAGGTGCTTTATTGCTCTGGTTTCTCCTAGAGTATATATATGTTAAATGCCTTATATTGTTGTAAGTTTCTGAGCAGGTGTTAGATTGCAAAGTAATGCAGTTTGTGGCCTGAGAACTCAGACCAGGTGTCAAGATGCAATATGAATACTGGGAAGACCTAAGTGTCAAAATGATGTAATTTTGGAGGGCCTCAGCAGAGCTGTTGGTTAGTGTTTAAAAACTGTTGTTCAGTGAGAGACTGGGAGCATTTTGACTTTGGACATCTAACTCAGCACTTTGCCTTATGCTCACATGTAAGTTTTAGCACTGTGATTTCTTGTAGGAATAGTTAAAGCTAGTAAATATTAATTGGGTATTTTTCTTTGAAATTAGACCTGTGCTACTGTATTATTTTAAGTTTCTGTGTGATCTCTGAACTCTTGGCTATCTCAGTGGTGTAGTTTTGTCTTGTGTTTTAATTATTTATTATTAAATATTTTTAAAACCTTCTACCTGTGACTGGTTTATGTAAAGATAAAGTATGCTATAGAGTACATTATATATTTATAGAGTTTATTGTAATAAGCCCTTCCAATAAGCCTTGAGACTGATTAGTCATACTACCATTGGATTATAATATTGCACAGTAATAATTGGACACCGTTTTAGTGGCTGATAATTAACTTAGTGGTGGCAGGAATTACTACCATATGGTCTGGGTAGTAGGGGTACAGCTGGAGAACCTGTGCCAGCCTTTTCCCAGGAAAGTCTGTGTTGTTGTATAACCTCTTATCAGAGAGTGTGTGTGTGTGTGTGTGTGTGTGTATCAGCTACCTGGCAGAGACACGAAGCACTGGTTGGACAGAGAGGATACTGGAGGTTTTAGCTTGCCCAGTTAAGCTGAGACCTGGACCCTATAGCTGTGCCAGTGGGGAGTCTTATTGGGGACCTGGTGAGCAAAGGAGCAACCAGCCCCAGACTGACTGTGATCTCTGTGTGCACTTAAGGAAAATTGTACTTTACTGTGTGTATTAGTTATCCTTTCCTCTCTTCTATGAGACGACCTCCCTGGTGTTAGTGGTAAGGATTGAGGCTCCTTGATTGCTGGGCCAGGGCACGGTCGTCACATGTGGTTTGCAGTCGTGGGAACTACTTCACACACTAATTGGCTTGTAGTGGTGTGGGTAGAGTGAATTCCTGTAGCTTACGTACAGTGATCTCTAAAAATGTTTTGTACTCTAAAACAGCCACGCAGTGTATATTCAGAGTTCAGATCACAATTGTTTTATTTCTTTTGTTAGCTTTGTGTTAGTCAGGGTGAGCAGGCAGCATGTCAGGAGAGGAGTATGGAAAGCTGGCAAGGAGCCAGCTGGCAGAGATTTGCCAGGCTAGGGGACTGGTGCATGGGAACCTGACTAAAGCAGACATGATTGCAGCCTTGGTTACAGCTGCATCAGAAAACAGCAGCCTGGAGGACAATCAGACTGACAGTGGAGATACAATATCCTCGGAGAATGACAGCTCAATCTTTCTGCAATGGACTTAAAAATCTAGCTGGAGATAAAGAGATTTGAGATGGAGGCCAGGCATATGGAACTAGAAGCAGCTGAGAAAATGAGGAGTCTGCAAGCTGTGGAAAATGAACTGCAGAGGATGCATGACAGGGAAATGCTGACTCTTCGCCAGAGTCATGGAGGTAATGGGGAAGGGAGTAACGCGACCCCAGAAGCACAAAACATCAGTAAATTTCTTCCACAGTTTAAAGAGGGGGATAATTTTGATAGCTTCATTCATATGTTTGAGAGGGTATGTAAACAGTATGAAGTTGACCAAGGGCTCTGGGTACGGTTCCTGACCCCCTTACTCCATGGTAAAGCTGTAATTTCTTTAGCAAAAATGCATGACACTGACTGTTTTGATTATACTGCTGTAAAAAGACGCTTGTTGGAATGTATTAAGCTGACACCTGAAATGTATAGGAAAAAGTTTCGTGAGCGTACATGCCAGGCAGATGAAAATGTATGTGAATATGTTGTTGAACTGAGCACTTATTTTCATAGCTGGGTGAGTGGATGTCAGGTCACCACTTTTGAAGGGCTGGCAGACCTTTTGGTAAGGTAACAAGCCCGTAGCACTTTGCCTGAGGACATGAGGATCTGGTTAGCTGATAAACAGTGTGCTACTTCAGAGGAGTTGGGGAAGAAGGGAGACCTATACCTAGCAAGCAGGGCAACCCTGCACAGGAAAGGGACCCCCGGTACTGCTCATGGGTCTAAAGGAACCTATGGTGGGCAGCACAGACTGCCCCAACAGAATCCACAAGTAGCAGGGGAAGCCACTAGTCCAGGTATATGTCCAGGAGCTCTAGGATTAAATGTTTTGAATGCAACCAGTGGAGCCATGTGGCATACATGTGTCCATGGAGGCAAGGTGGGGAACCAAAGGTCAGGGAGCCAGTAAGTGGTAAAGACAAAATGCCAATAGTGGGTTGTCTTGAGACAACCGGGGTATGGAACTACCATCCTGCAGATGTCCTGAGAGGGAAGGATTTGGATGAGGCAGTACTATGTACTTATGCAGTGTTACGCAGTCAGGCTAGGAGACAAGCATACAAGTCTGGTAGCCTGGGGGAGACCCAGACAGACCACATACTTGCAGCCAGGACTGGTGAGGTGGTTACTTCAGTAAGGAAGCTACTCTGTAGCAGTGAGACTGAATGTGAGCCACAGCTGCTTGTGGGTACTGATGGTCCCTTGGACAGAGTGACTGCAAAGGTAGAGGTGAGTAGTAGTACCCAGGCTGACAGTGAGGCACCACTGTCAGAGAATGCCAGACTTCCTGTGGAAGGGGAGCTGGGAAGAGTTACAAGGAGAGACTTGAGACAGGCTCAGCTCTCAGACCCTACATTGCAAGGCCTGAGGCAGGTAGCTAGGGAGGCACCTGATTCTCAAGGGAAGGGGGAATCTGTATACTGGGACAAAGGGTTACTATACAGAGAGTGGACCCTTGAGGGAAGGCTAGAAGGTGAGAGAGTACAGCAGTTGGTAGTGCCTAGAGCTTACCATCTGGCGCTTATAGCCATAGCCCATAATATTCCCTTTGCAGGTCATATGGGCATAAAACGTACAAAGAGGCGTATTATGCAAAACTTCTATTGGCCTGGAATTTCCAGAGATGTAACAGGGTACTGCAGGACTTGTGAGCATTGCCAAAAGGTAGGCAAGGCAGGAGACAAGGTGAGAGCTCCTTTGATGCCTTTGCCTGTTACTGAGGAGCCATTTCAGAGGGTAGCTATGGATATTGTGGGTCCTCTGAGTACCCCAAGTTCCACAGGGAAAAAGTATATCCTAGTGATTGTAGATTATGCTACACAATACCCTGAGGCAGTGGCTTTGTCCTCCATTGAGGCAGAGAAGGTGGCAGATGCCTTTCTAGAGATTTTCAGCAGGGTAGGTTTCCCAAAGGAAATACTGACAGAGGTGCCAATTTTATGTCAGACCTGCTGGCTTTTCTGTGGAAGTCCTGTGGTGTGAAGCACATGAAGACCACCCCCTACCATCCCCAGACTAATGGTCTTGTTGAGAGGTTAAACTCTACAATAAAGTCCATGCTACGGGCATTTGCAGATCAGTTTAAGAGGGTGTGGGACAAATATTTGCCCCATCTGTTTGCTTACAGAGAGGTTCCCCAGGAATTCACAGGTTTTTCACCCTATGAGTTGCTGTATAGGCATAGGGTGAGGGGACCTCTAGATTTAATTTGAGATGAGTGGGAAGTTGAGTGTGAGTCTCACAAGGATTCTGTTGTGGTATATGTCTTGAACCCCAGGACAAGGCTTAGGGAACTCATGGGACTGGCCCAGGAGAACCTGGCAGAAGCCCAACAACAGAAAAAGGTGTGGTATGACAGGAATGCTAGAGAGTATGCTGTAGGGCAGCACCTAATGGTTCTCATTCCTGTCAGACACAACAAGCTGCAAGCAGCTTGGGAGGGACCCTACAAGGTGGTGAGTAAGGTAAGTGATGTTAACTACCTGGTGGAACTGCTAGGCAGAAGGCAGGGGCACAAATTGTACCATGTTAACATGATGAAACTTTACCATGATAGGGAGAACCTTTTGCTGAGCATTTGCAGTGGCTTGCAGGAGGAGTCTGAGGGAGATCTGAGGACTGATCTCCTCAGTGAGGCTCGGGCTGACACCTCAGTGGAAGGGGTAGCAATATCCCAGCAGCTATCTCCTACCCGGGTTCGAGAAATCTGAGCAGTGTTGCAGGAATCTGGGGACATATTCACTGGGAAACCAGGGAGCACCCACCTGATGCAGCACCAGTTGGATACAGGATCCCAAAGGCCTATCAGGCAGGCCCCTTATAGGGTGCCTGAGAGAGTCGAACAGACTCTGAGGGAAGAGGTACAGGAGATGTTGGAACTAGGGGTTATTCAAGAGTCCAGCAGTCTCTGGGCCTCGCCAGTGGTACTGATGCCAAAGAAGGATGGCAGCACCAAGTTCTGTGTGGATTACAGGAAATTAGTCACACAGAGGCAGATGTTTACCCCACGCCTAGGACAGATGAGGCCCTAGAGCAGCTGGGTGGGGCTAAGTATCCTACAACCACTGATTTTACCAAGGGTTACTGGCAGGTGCCTTTGACTCCCAGTGCTAGAGAGAAGTCAGCCTTTGTGAACTCATACATGCCAAAAGGAGTCACAAAGGCTGACTTCTCTCTAGCACTGGGAGTCAAAGGCAGAATTCCCCAGTGACTTTCCAGAGGCTAGTAGATCATATCTTAATAGGAGCAGGAGGGTTTGCCCTTGCTTATATGGATGATATTACTGTCTACAGCCATTCCTGGCAAGAGCACCTTTAGCATGTAAGGGAGGTGCTGGGCAGACTACAGAGGACAGGGTTGACCATTAAGCCAAGCAAATGTCAGGTGGGTATAGCAGAGTTCTCCTACCTAGGACATCGAGTGGGGAGTGGTAAGATGAGGCCAAAACCTGCCAAAGTGGGAGCTCTTCAGGCATCGCCTGCACCTTTTACCAAAAAGCAAGTGAGGGCATTCTTAGGGGCAGCAGGGTACTACAGAAAGTTCGTTCCCAATTATAGTACCATAGCTGCTCTCCTCACTGACCTGGCAAGGAAGAACAGGCCAGATTAAGTAGTGTGGACCCAGGCATGTGAGCAGGCATTTCAGAAGCTTAAGGAAGCTTTGGGAGGACCCCCTGTGTTAGCCAATCCAGACTATAGCAAAGACTTTGTTGTGCAGGTGGATGCTTCAAACTATGGGGTGGGGGCTGTACTTAGCCAGATTTCTTCAGAGGGAGAAGAGCACCCAGTGGTTTATCTCAGTCGTAGGCTCCAACCCAAGGAGGAATGCTATGCAGCAGTAGAAAAGGAATGTCTAGCCATAGTGTGGGCACTACAGAAACTTCAGCCTTATCTGTATGAAAGAAAATTCACTGTGATGACAGATCACAACCCTCTAACATGGTTAAACAGAGTCAGTCAGCAAAATGCCAAGTTGCTAAGATGGAGCCTGGAGTTGCAAGCATATATGTCAGTGCAGCACCGCAGTGGGAGTAGCAATACCAATGCAGATGGGCTCCCAAACAGGGAATGGGGTGAGGTACACCCAGATAGACCTGACACTCTCAAGCAATGTTTCTCAAGGGGTACTTGGAAAAACTAGCTTGAGTTCCCCGGGGTGGAAGAGATGTGCGAAGGCTGCCAGCCTAGTCAAATAGAATTTGATACATAATTCTATCAACTGTATAAATAAATGTAAAATACAGGCATATTTTCTTGAGTGTAAAAGAATACTGTGAAATGTGGAACTGCAAAATATGTGACATTGCACTCTACTGGCCCAATGAACAATGTTGTGACCCTTTCATGTTTTACAAGTAGGCCCCAGTGCGTCTGGATGAAGGTTTCATGCCCATTGTTTTAAGGCTAAAGTTTATGACCAGAATTTACATGTGGAACATGCTTTATTGGTTTCTGCTAGAGTGTATATGTGAAATGCCTTGTATTGTTGTAAGTTTCTGAGCAGGTGTTAGATTGCTAAATAATGCAGTTTGTGGCTTGAGAACTCAGACCAGGTGTTGAGATGATGTAATATGAATACTGGGAAGAACTAAGTGTCAAAATGATGTAATTTGGGAGGGCCTCAGCAGAGCTGTTGGTTAGTGTTTATAAACTATTGTTCAGTGAGAGACTGGGAGCATTTTGACTTTGGACATCTAATTCAGCACTTTGCCTTATGCTCACATGTAAGTTTTAGCACTGTGATTTCTTGTTGGAATAGTTAAAGCTAGTAAAGATTAATTAGGTATTTTTCTTTGAAATCAGACATGTACTACTGTATTATTTTAAGTTTCAGTGTGATCTCTGAACTCTTAGATATCGCTGTGGTGTAGTAGTTTTGTTTAGTGTTTTATTTATTAAATATTTTTAAAACCTTCTACCTGTGGCTGGTTTATGTAGAGATAAAGTATGCTTTAGAGTACATTATATGTTTATAGAGTTTAATGTAATAAGCCCTTCCAATAAGCCTTGAGACTGATTAGTCATACTACCATTGGATTATAATATTGCACAGTAATAATTCTTACAAATTGCTGCAGATGGAATCGCTCTCCCCATTAGCATCCTAATCAATCGATCCATACAGGAATCATATGTCCCTAAGCTGTGGCGTACTGCCTTTATACACCCCCTTCATAAGGGTGGTATAAACAATAATACCTCAAACTTTCGTCCCATAGCCATCCTCTCCCCAGTATCGAAAATACTGGAAAAATGCGTTCATGTTCAACTAATGCTTTTCCTTACTAAAAACCACCTCCTCTCTCACACTCAACATGGTTTCCGTCCTGGCCATAGCACTATAACTGCTCTACTTTCATTCCTTGATATAGTCAATCATGCTCGTGACTCTGGCAAAATAGTTTCAACAGTCCTACTTGATCTCTCTAAGGCTTTTGACACTGTCTCCCATATTCATCTCCTTAGTCATCTCTCTAACCTTAACCTCTCTGACAATACATTATCCTGGTTCTCAAGTTACCTTTCCAACAGATCCCAAGCTGTAAAATGGAGAAAAGGCACCTCTAACTTCCTTCCTACCCCCACTGGAGTTCCCCAAGGTTCCATTCTTGGCCCCATGCTTTTCAATATCTTCATCAATGACTTCCACTCTGCTATCCGAAATACTGATATCGTACAATACGCCGACGACTCCACCTTAATCTGCTGTGCCACCAATCTCCCTGAACTTCTAGCACACACACAAAATGCCTTCTCTGCCACTGAGAACTGGATGCTCCATAATCACTTATCTCTAAATGCTAACAAATCTAAAATACTACTCTTCCCGCTACAAAATCCTTCCCTCTTGACAAAAAGACCTTCAAAATTAGAAGCCTTAAAAATTCTACCATAGAAATTGTCCCCCATGCCAAACTTCTTGGGGTCACTATCGATGAAAACCTAAAATTTGACATCCATGTTCAACTCAACATTAAGAAAACACATCAAAAACTTGGCCTGTTATACAGAAACTTCCACTATCTCTCTCCTGCTTCTAGACAAACGCTTGTCACTACCTATCTTCTTCCCTCACTAATGTATGGTTCCCCTCTATTAACTAACTTATCCACCTCCACCTCCTCAAAAATGGAAAGTTGTTATAACAAAATTTCTAAATTCACCACCAAAGCCAAACACTCCTCCCATCATTGCTCTGCCCTCCAGTCACTAAACTGGCTAGAACTCCCCAACCTTCTAGACTACCTCCAACTAACCACTGCCCACAGGCTATTATTTAACCCCTCTAAATGTCCTGCACTATCCAACATCCTTCAACCATATACCCTAATAGGCCACGTTCAGCCCACCTAAACCTACTCAGTGTCCACAAACCAAAGCGACCTCCCGGGCAGCACCTCCTTTCTTTTCCTTAGCCAAAAGTGGAACTCTCTCTCTCCTTCTTTAAGATTGATAGAAAATCCTAATAATTTCAAAAATTACTCCATTCCTACCTGTTTTCTAAGTGGAAGTGCAACTGCACTTTCCCCACCTAACCCCTCACTGTACATATTAACAGTAATGCTATTCAATTTCTTACTACTATCAACCTTGTTCATATCTACTTATTGCTACTGTTGTCCTGTGTATATATGTAAATACTGTAAATAGTTTGCTCTCCTTTATTCCCTCCCTAAAACCTATGCTTGTTCTACCACTCTGCCATTACTAGACTCAGACTCTTTGTAATCTTTTAATCATCCATTTCAAGATATAAATAATATGTTATGTAAACACCATTCCTTTTATTACCTCTGTATCAAAAATTACCAGCATTCATACCATGTAGACTGACGGTTGCATCCTTATGTATCTGTACCTTGAATCTTATGTTTATTTTTATCTTTTGTATTTTGTATTTTGTTTTATTCTTTTTATTCTTTTTATCTTTGTATTTTGTAATATGGAGCTTTTCTCCCCGGGCCTCCACTGAAAATGGGCTCCTGAGCCCAGTGGACCTCCCCGGTCATCAAACTGAAATAAATAAATAAATAAATAAAAATTGGACACCCTTTTAAGGGCCTTTTAGTAACTGATAATTAACTGGATGGTGGCAGGAATTACTACTGTATGGTCTGGGTAATAGGGGCACAGCTGGAGAACCTGTGCCAGCCTTTTCCCTGGAAAGTCTGTGTGGTTGTATAACCTCTTCTCAAAGTGTGTGTGTGTGTTGTGTGTGTTGTGTGTGTTGTGTGTATCAGCTACCTGGCAGAGACACGAAGCACTGGTTGGACAGAGAGGGTACTGGAGGTTTTAGCTTGCCCAGTTAGGCTGAGACCTGGACCCTATAGCTGTGCCAGTGGGGAGTCTTATTGGAGACCTGATGAGCAAAGGAGCAACCAGCCCCAGACTGACTGTGATCTCTGTGTGCACTTAAGGGAAATTGTACTTTACTGTGTGTATTAGTTATCCTTTCCTCTCTTCTATGAGACGACTTCCCTGGTGTTAGTGGTGAGGATTGAGGCTCCTTGATTGCTGGGCCAGGGCATGGTTGTCACACCTAAAAAGAAGGAATCAAGGGTCACGCAAAATAGGATAGTGACAGTATCAGAAAACTAGAATGATATATTCTGCTAAAATATATCCAAATTCATAGGGTTGGAGAATGGGAGAGACTCCTGCATCAGTAATCTAATCAAATGTCTTCTGTTATGTGAATCTTGCTTGCACAGCTATACTATATCCAGTGATAAGGGGATGGCCTGAGCATAATTCGCACCTATGTGCATAAACATGAGTCATGCTCAATCCATTGTTCTCCATTATCACCCAGTTGGTTAATAGATTAAATAACCAGGCATTACACTGTCTTGTGCATCTTACATGGTTAATCTATTAACCATTCTGATTTCATTGTCTTCTTTATTGTATAACCTGTAACTACTATCCAAACCATTTCCACCACAGTCCATATAATTTTAATTTGAAATACAGTTGCTCCTCTAGGCAAGACATTCTTCTAGTCTGTATACGTTTTTTTACTTCTTAATTTTAGCTTTAGTTTTACCTTATAACAGATATCTAACTGTACTCTGAACCTTCTACTTGACTAAATTGTACAATTTTCTGCATGTATTTTGCTTAAACTGTAACATTGCTATTTGCTGCTGTCTTACTGTACATTGAACCATCTACTTGACAACGTGTTTTCCTTAAACTGTAACATTCCTATTTTGGCACTGTACTTGGATATGCTGCATAATTTTTGATTATTATAAGATTTATTTATTTATTTATTTTACAAATTGTCCAACTTGTTTTTGTAATAATTTTGTCTGTTTTGTATGTGGAACTTTTCTTGGCCTCCGATGAAAATGGGCTCACACCCAGTCGGACTTTCCTGGTAAACAAATGTAAAATAAAATAAAATTAAATTATACAAAACAATAAAAACTGTTTATGAAAGGAAAAAAAATAACCTTTAATATGCAAACGCAGTATACTTAATTCCACTGATGATGTGCAATTCTAGTTTATGTTCCAGTAGAGGATTTACAGAAGTTATGGTGTTGACTCAATGGAGATATATTCAACTTGCATTTCGTAGCAGGTTGAAGGCAAAGAAATGTATTTAAATGACTGTAAATAAGCATCTTGTGTTTTCTTACGGGGATATTTATGCCATAGATAAATGTTTTGAATTTGTTTTGCAGGAACTAACAGCTTAATCTTCACCTAGTGTTAATACTTTTCCTAAATGACCAGCAGTAATGGAGAACTTTTAGTTATGTACTTACCATAACTTCGGATGTATGGGATCCATCTCGCCTACATTCATGACAGATGGGTTCGGAGCCGATCCATCGGCTCCGACTCGGCAACTTATACACTAGCACGAAGTCTCTCATTGGCTGGGCTACTCCCTATCCCAGGATGCACTACACCTGCTTCCCCAGATCTTGTTTGTTCGCTTTCATACACCCATGTAAACACAGAAAACACTATTAGTCACTATAACCAACTAAAGTTCTTCAAGAAAGAACGCCAAGAAAAAAGTGACTACAGCTCCTCTAAATCCAAATGGAAGGGGGAAGGAGGGTGGGTACTTATGAATGTAGGCGAGATGGATCCCATACATCCGAAGTTATGGTAAGTACATAACTAAAAGATGTAATGGGATCCTATCTCGCCTACATTCATGACAGATGGGACAGCGTCCTAGCACCTACATCCCGGGTGGCTCATTGGAACACACTCCTGAGAACTGTGGAACCAAAGGAAGCTCTGCCTCGAGAAACCACATCCAATTTGTAATGAGAAATAAAAGTGTGCGGAGAAGTCCAGGTTGCCGCAGCACAAATATCATCTATTGATAACTTGGAGTGAAAAGCTACGAAGTAGCCATTGCCCTGGTAGAATGAGCCTTGACTGGAAAGGGAAGGTCTTTATTAGCCTGTGAATAAATAAAAATGATACAATCTTTAATCCATTTAGATATGGAGGCTTTTGTTACTGGTTGACCCAATTTGTTCGCTGCAAAAGAAACAAACAACTGATTTGATTTCAGCGTTTGAGCGGTTCTATTCAAATAAAAGCGTAGTTGTCTATGTACGTCCAATTGATGCAAAGTATATTCTGCGTTATTGGAGAATTCTGGGAAAAAGACAGGGAGTTCTATAGTTTGTTGCATACAGAAAGAGGAGGCCACCTTTGGTATAAATGCAGGGTTTAATTTCAATGAAACTCTATGCTTGTGAAAAATCAAATAGGGAGGATCAGAACAAAGAGCTTGAAGTTCTGAAACTCGCCTAGCAGATGTTATGGCTACTAAAAAGGCCGTTTTCCAAGACAGAAATTTTAAATCACAAGTAGCAGCTGGTTCGAAAGGACGGGCAGTTAGGGCAGCAAGAACCATATTCAAATCCCAAGGGGAAACAGGCTGAGATAAAGGAGGCCTAAGGAGCCAAGTCCCTTTAAGGAAAGCCTTACAAAGTTTGTGAGACATCAATGAAGGTTCAAAGAAGCATGAAAATTAGAGATCGCTGCTAATTGAACCTTAATGGTAGAAACTGAAGAGCCCGACTGAAAAGGGAGGCCAGAAAATTCAGAACCTCCGATACTGGTGCAGTGAGAGGATCTATACCCGTTCTTGAGCCCAGAAGGCAAACCTTTTCCATTTACTGGAATAAAGTTTGATGGTGGAAGGTTTATGAGAAGAAGACAGTATGTGGACCACGTCCGGCGAAAGAGCATTGTCTCGGGCTAAGGATGGAAGTGGAGTAACCATGCTGCCAACTTCAAGGACCTGAGAGACGGATGACGCCGTCCTGACTGGTGAGTCAACAGGTCTGGCACCGGATCCAGAAACCATGGACCTTCTATCGCATGCCTCTGTAGGAAGGGAAACCAAACTTGACGAGGCCAGTGCGGGGCAATCAAAATCATCTCGCTCTCCAAGTAAATGGCCTTCTGTATCACCCTCGGTAGAAGGGGGAACGGAGGGAAGGCGTAGAGAAGACCGGGGGGCCAAATGTGAGTCAGAGCGTCCCTGGGAATCTGTCCCTGAGAAGGAAACAGTGTGAAGAACTCTCTGCATTTTGCAATGTGAGGGCTGGCAAACAGGTCACAGCAAGGAAGACCCCATCTGTCGAAGATTTTCGCAGCTATACTCTGTTTGAGGGACCACTCGTGGGGTAAAAGAATGGTCCTGCTTAATCTGTCCGCAATCACATTGGACTTCCCCGGTATGTGCGTTGCCATTAGAAAGCGGTTGGTAGTTACCGCCCAGTGCCAAAGTCTCATGGCTTCTCTGCATAGTGGGTAAGACCTGGTTCCACCTTGCTTGTTTATGTACCACACCACCGACATGTTGTCGGATAGGATAGTAATCGGGCCCTGTGGGAGAGCGTGATGGAGAGCTTGGAGTACCAATAGTACCGCTCTCATCTCCAGGACATTGATATGCAAATGCGTTTCCTGGATCTGCCATGTGCCTTGGACCGACCTGTCCAGGTAATGACCCCCCCCACCCTACCTGGGAGGCGTCCGTAGTCACAGTGGCAATGGGACGTTGAGGTATAAAGGGTCGCCCCTGGTCGAGATTTGATTGGAGAAGCCACCAATGAAGATCTCGACGGCAACTTTCTGTGATTATGATTAAGTGGTTCAAGGGAAGTTCCTGATAGGACCATTGAACCGACAGTAGCCATTGTAAAATTCGCATGTGAAGTCTGGCCAAGGGAACTAAAAGTATGGTCGACGCCATCGAGCCCAACAGTTGTAGGATCCGATGGGCGGGGCTCTTTCTAGGGGGTGACTGGATTTGACCTGATCTTGTTAGACCTGATTTCTTCCTGCCGGTAAATAGGCGCATTCTTTTGTGTCTAAGTCTGCCTATGAAAGTAATACGTGAGATGGCTGTAGTACAGATTTTTGCAAATTGAACGTGATCCCCAAGAAACGGCCCAAGGTGAACGTGGCTCTGAGCGCTTGGAGTAGTAGATGCTCAGAGGTGACAGTAAGAAGCCAGTCGTCTAGATAAGGAAACACCTGGAATCCCAGACTTCTCAGGTGAGCAGTTACCACTGCCAGACATTTGGTGAACACCCTGGGGGCTGTGGTGAGACCAAAGGGCAGTGCTCGGAATTGAAAATGACTGGCTCCGAGGTGGAAGCGTAAATGTCTCCTGGACTCTTGAGCTATGGGAATGTGATAGTAAGCGTCCTGGAGATCTATGGAGCACATCCATGCATTTTTTCCCAGCAAAGGAAGAATAGATTGAAGAGTGACCATTCGGAATTTGGACTTCTTTACGAAACAATTCAATGAACTGAGGTCCAAAATGGGCCTGAAGTCCCCTGTCTTTTTTGGTACCAAAAATAACTTTGAGTAAGTTCCTGAGCCGATCTGGTCGATGGGGACAGGCTGGATGGCTCTTTTTTCTAGCAGCTTTGAAACCTCTAATGCTGCCTGATCCCGCTGACTGGGTGGTACGTCCGGGATTTCCCTTAAAGAAAGGGGGGGTTTCTTGAAGGGTATGATATATCCTCCGGTAATGATGCGAAGCACCCACCGATCGCTTGTTATGGATTCCCAAGCTTGTGGGTGCGCCGCAAAGCGACCCGACTGGCTCGGAGTTGCACAGTCGGGCAACAACTCAGGAACGCTGGTTGTATGAAGAACCACGAAAGGAATCGCGGTCTCCAGAGTTACGGGGCCTCTGCCACCTCTGGGGGCGTCTTCCAAAATCCCCTGCCTCTGGAGGGGGAATCACTGGGTGGAGTAGAGAAAGACTTTTGGGATTTTTTTAAACTACATTTTCCCTCCTCTCCCAGCCTTGGGATAAGGCCTGGAAGGAGCGGAAAACGGCCCCTAACGGCAGTCAAAGTCTTGCCCTCCTGCTCGCACCGAGTTAGTGTGTCCTTCACCTTGGGTCCAAACAAAGATGACCCATCAAAGGCGTCGTGAAGGAAGACTTGAAGGCCTCCGTGAGCGAACACAAAGCGTAACCAGGCTTGCCTCCTGAGGGCAACGCCTGTTCCAGCTCTCTACTCGCCCTTCGCCGCATACGAAATGAGCCTCATGGACGAGTTAACGATAGAAAAAGGGTAGTCATCTGTGCGCCAACAGTCGGGCCAGCGCCTCAGGTAGATTACCAACAATAGAGTCATTTAGCTCTTTGAGAAGATCCCTTTGGAGCCTCGTAAAATGACATAAATAGTTCAACGACCGTGAAGGTAAAGGCCTCTGAGGACAGGGTGCGCTTCCCGTGCCTATCCATACTCCTAGAATCCTTATTAGGAGGATGAATAGACGTCGAAGCCTCTGCCACGTCCTGCTGTGTGGCAGAAGCCACCACCAAAGCATCTACAGGCACACCCTTTGTGAGAAATTCCTTCTGGGGGGGGGGCTGACAAAAATTTATTGGGCCTCGCAGGCACCGGTTCCACAGAATCAGGGTGTTCCCACACCCTTTGAGAAACCAAATCAAGGAGTTCATCGAAGGGCGGAGACACCCAGGAGGCGGAAGGCTGGGCCCCAAAGGCCTTGAGGAAGACTGACTCCTCAGCTGAAGGGGTTTTGGCTTGCCAGTCACCTCTCTGTCTCAGAATCTCCAAGATATCTGAGAAGGAGATATCATCCGAAGATGATTTGGGGGACCCTTCTGCGTCATCGAGGTCAGTATCCGATGTAATAGACTCATCTTGGGAGTCTACGTGCTTCCTCTTACACAATTTCTTCCGTGGGGGTTCGTCCGAAGCAGTTTCGGATGGACCACCCGGAAGAAGGGAACCCCGATGGGGGTATCCTCAGGCCCTGGGGCCCCGCTGCCGGGGGGCTGCAACACAACAGAAGCACCAGTCTCCAAATCTAGGGATGGTGAGGTAGAATCTTGTTGAACCGGCAAAGGCATGGCCAGCGCGCTCCTCATGGCCTCAAAGGCCGGACCTCCAGAATCCAAGGAGGTCACTGGTCTAGAAGCCACGATGGCACTGGGAATTCCAGCAGCCGATGCTCCGAGAGGAAGACTAGGCACCGAAGCACCTAATCCCAAAGTATTCCCCTCGGGCCCGGCTGAAGAGGTCGCAGTACCAAACCCTGAACCGGAGGACAGGGTAGGAAGCATAGTCAGAGCCGAAAGGCCTGTAAGGGGTCTCTGCTCCGACTGTATGGCTCCACATTGCTCCACCACCACCGGCTCCAACGGCTCCGAAGAGGTTGGAGGAGGAATCAAATGTGTTGGAGGGGGGATCGGCTCCGAAGCAAACTGTGCTGGAGCCGAGACCATTTAGTAAACACTGGAGATTGGAAAAGCCTCTGTAAAACCCTATCCAGGTCCGAATCTGACAGTCTCGAGGATTTAGAGGAGGTAGACACTCGAGAAGACTTTCCTCTCGGCTCCGAGAGAAGGGGACCGGCTCGAACGGCTCCAATACTGTCGGCGCCGACTCCACCACAGCATGGACCACCATCGGCACGAAGGAGCCTTCTTGAGCCGAGGGGAAGAGTCTGAGCTGCACACTTCCACCGGCTCGAAGCCATTGGAACCGATGGAGGTGATTCGCCTCGATACTCCAACTTGCGGCTCCGAAGGCAATGGAGCCGAGTAGGAGGTACCGAGGCAGACCCGACCCTCGGCCCCGAAGTCAGTGGAGCCGAGGAAGAAGAGGTCAATTTAGTCTTTTAGAGGTCGGCTCCGACGGACTTGTCGGTGCCGGCGATCTTTTCTTTTGGAAGCAACAGGAGGATTTAAGGCTTCCTCAAAGCGAAGGTTTTATAAGCCCTTTCAAAAACTTGTTCTTGCGTTCTTGAAGAACTCTAGCAG
Source organism: Protopterus annectens (assembly GCF_019279795.1). Lineage (NCBI taxonomy): Eukaryota > Metazoa > Chordata > Ceratodontiformes > Protopteridae > Protopterus > Protopterus annectens. The sequence goes on from NC_056733.1 coordinate 831,913,385, forward strand.
AGAAAGCATGACATACGCTACAAGTCTCTTGTAGATGTTTGACCCCAAACAATAAACGCAGACTGAATGACTGTCTGTGATTGACATTTTATAACTGCACCGAGTGCATTTTTTAAAACCTGACTTGTGTTCCTTGGACATAGTACAGGCCCTAAACAAGTATGACTTTACCACAATTAGTAAGCACTATCACAAAATTGCGCCAACTGACAAGCGCGAGACACACTGGCACGAGTAAGAAAAAATTTTACCTCACAACAAACAGACAAAACAAGTCCAACGGCCCAAAGCCCTCTAATTTAAACGGGCTTGGCCCGAAAACAATTAACCACAAAAGGTAATAAAAGTTAAATAGCACACAAAGGTAGGGCAAAGGCCCTCTAACTTAAACGGGCCTTGCCCGACTGAAAAATTAAAGTACCAGAAGACACTCAAACACTCAAAAGTAGCAAATAGTAACAAGGAATAACAAGGAATAGCTGTTAAAACAGCTGTTTGGTTAATATATGACAAAAAAAAAACCCAAGGTCAAAGACCAATAAAGGTAAAAGAACCACTTAGCTCCAGCCAAGTCGAGACCACGTCCAGCTTGTAAAGCGGCAAACGAGATCTGGGGAAGCAGATGTAGTGCATCCTGGGATAGGGAGTAGCCCAGCCAATGAGAGACTTCATGCTAGTGTATAAGTTGCCGAGTCGGAGCCGATGGATCGGCTCCGAACCCATCTGTCATGAATGTAGGCGAGATAGGATCCCATTACATCATATGTTTGAAGTAGTGTCTTTGTGATCATGCTTCAAAATGTTATGACGGCATGATTGTCTGCTACAGTTCCACTGTCACGCAGTTACTATTTCAGTCCAGTGTTCTCCATTATTGCTATATAGCTTCCTTTAGATCACCGCTGCAGTAGCCCAAGTTGTATGGGATGAATATCAAAGCTTACAGAGACATACCTCTCAAATGTGGACAAAGCCATGAATAATGTGGAGACAAAGGCCCAAAAATGGGGAAATGTTCTTACAAACTTAGAAAGTTGATAAAAAACAAGTTTTACATTAGCTTGAATTTTCTGAATGGGTATGAAGTCTGAAATTCATGTCTGCCATTATTTTCTGACTTCAATCTTTAATGAGTTGCAAGACAACCACAATTTTATTAAAAAAACAGATGAAAAATATGAGGCAAAAATCTGGACATTCTGTGAAAATCTGTACAGTTGAGAGGTATGTAACAGAGGCCAGAGAACGAGGAAGGTGGTCAGAATGCAGGAGCACCTGGAGGATAGCCTGAACCAAGTAGAAAATCTCTTGCACTTCCCCATATATGATTTTCTAGTAGCAGGTGTCTTAGTTTCCTGTAATACCTCCTGCATGTCTTTAGAAAAAGTGTCTACAAGGAAGTAAAATTCTGTCATCTAGGCAACCAGCTAAGGAAGTTGAAAGTTGATTGTATCAAACATCCCAAGTCCTATGTGAGCAAGTCCATTCTTGGAGAAAGCTCATAATAACTGCCCCTGGCAAATTTCAGCAGAAGAGAATATCTTGTATGCCTGGGCCAAGAAGGGATTACTACTGCGTAGAAGGTTCAACGTACAGTAAGATAGTAGAAAGTCTTTCTGAATCTTTAAAAGAACCTCTAGTTATTATAAGAAAGGTATAGAAGGACATTCCCGACTAGGGGAGCAAAAAAATATATTTTGTCTTTTAGGCCTGAGGAAATGGAATTCTGGAAAGGTTTTCAGCTCCCTGTTTTGACAAACTGATATACCAGTTGTGTTCCCCACAGTAAGACCAATTCCTGGAAGAGCAATGGGCTCAACATCCATTGATGAGGGTCTATCCTGGTTCTGCTCAGCTTGCCTGCAGCAAAATTTTGCTCTAACAGAATGTAGGTAACCTGGGGTGGGGGGCTAAACGGAGATGAATTGCTAGATCCCTTGCTGGGACCCGCTAGAACGAGTCTTGAAACAAACAAACTTATGTATACTAAGTTTAATATGGCCATTTCTTGGAATGTTCCCTTTTCTCAGAGTTCCAGGGTGTGGCAAGACTTACTGTTTTTCCTTAGTTTTGACCCCCACATTTGTCCGTATCTGGCGTTTTGTGTGTTGACATTTCAATAGGAAGCCTCCCAGGCCACCAGAACTAGACTGTAAGGGGGTTGGTGGTAAGATCTGGTTCCCCCTTATCTATATACCACCTTACTTTTCTGCGATTACTAGCAAAGGACCTGAAACCCAGAGGTGGTTCAGAGATTTGAGAGTATGCAAAAGAGACATTATTTCTTTGACATTTGTGTTTCAACCTGTCCTGTCTGTCCCAAAGGCCTGAACCTTTATTCTATTGGACACAGCTCTCCAAACAAACTCAGAATAATTTATTACTGGCTGAATAGCAGTCTGTGGGGTAAGAGGAAGACCTAGATTGAGTGCCACCAATGTAAATCACTTTTCACAAACCCCAGAACAGGAATTCAAAAGGACAGGGGGGATGTGTGTGGAGTCCAGAAAGTTTTGATAAGCTGTTGAATTATTTTCATGTAAATTGTTGCCATAGGAGTGATTATAATAGTAGTGGTCATGCACCCTAAATATTCCCTGGCAAGTGTCTGAGAAGATGGGTGATAAAAGAAAGTACTTCTTTTCGAAAAAGAAAAGCCATTATCCAAGATGTATCCAGAAGACAACCTAGAAATATTATTCTTTGAGCAGGAATAAGACAAGATTTCTCCTTGTTTGCATAAATCTCAGACCAAGAAAAAAGGTTCATTACCCAAGAGACCACTATCAGGCAGTCATCTAGGTATGGAAAAATGTGAATACCTTTTAATTTACAACACCTAGATCTTGTAACTTTGTAAACACCCTGAGCACGAAGACCATCCAGAGGGCATATGAGAAAATTGAAAATGTGAACCAGCAACAAAAAACTGCAAAAATCATCAAACTGTTACAGATTGTAATATGATGATAAACAACCTTCAAATCTAAAGTTTCTAAGAAGCTTCCTGGGAAAAGTGTGGGACAACACAGACTAAAGGAAAGGTATTTTGAATTTTGGAACTTTGATGTGAAAGTTGAGAAAGGAAGGCACAAGAATGGGTCTCCAAGATTTCCTTGTCTTTAGTCCCATAAACTGTTTCAAGTATCGGTGGGGGGGGGGGGTAACTGAGGAGAAGGTAAGTCTGAATGTTGTTGTATCTTTCAGCTTTTCCCGGTTAGGGGTCGCCACAGCGGAACTCCAGTCCGCTAATAATTGGCAGTAGATTTTTACGTGCCGAGTTGCCAGCCCTGACGCATAACCTTCAACAAAGGTACGCCCATTCACGCATGTCTCCACAGAGAAGATGCTCTAGCTGAGAATCGAACAGGACAATGTCTTACTGTGAGGTGACAACGCTACCGCAGCATAGAAGGTAAGTCTGAATGAGGAGGTAAAAACTAGAATCAGAGGGGCTGCAGCCAACTTTGCAGTGAGTGTCAGGGGTAGTGTATGAGAGAAGAATGTCAAAGAAACTAAAAAGAAAAGTGCACAAAACAGTGGTGTTATCAGTACTACTGTATGGTATGTAAATCTGAGAAATAAAAGCAAAGCAGTTGAGGAAGCTAGAGGTGATGGAGCTGAAGTGGCTGAGTTGAGTTGTAGGAAGCGCACTACAGGACAGACAAAGAAATTAAGACATAACAGCAGAAGGCAAAGTAGTTCCAATTGCAGAAAATGTCAAAGAGAAAAAGATTATGGTGTTTTGGGCTCACACAGAAAAGTGGAAGACAGTCTGGTGAAGATGATTTGGGACAGACAAAGAAGGCGAGAGGAAACAAGTGCATCCAGCAAAGAGGTGGATAGGTTGTGCGAGAGAAGACCTGTGATAGTCGGACATGAGTGTTGAAGGATAGTGGTATTGAATAGAGAGAGAGAGATACTGACAGTTAACACAACACCCCAGTTCTATGTTAAAAAAAAAATGAGGGAGGAAAAGGGGGTGGTTGATGACCAGATTATGACTCCATCACTGCAGTTGCTTACATGATGTGAACCATTCCACATAGGTGTGTACCAAGCTAATGGCCCTGGAGCCTTCACAGGCCTAGCCCAAAAAAGTGCCCTGGCATTGTGCTGCCCAACGTTGGCTCCCAGTGCCTCTATCCAGTACAGCTGCTGGAGTGATACCCAGGGTGAATTTTCTGTTACCCATCCACTCATCAAGATTTCTCTTGAAGAGGGCCAGGGAGATGCTCTGCTTACATGTATAAGAAGCCTATTCCAGAGCATGGACGGTCTCTGGGTGATGAATTTGTCCCTCCAGCATGTTCTGTTGATTGTGGTAATGAGGTTGAGGTCTCTGAAATGTGTGTTGTGGAGGGATTGGAATTTCTTTAGGTGGAGCATTTCTAGCAGGGCTGGGTCTGACATGGCTTTGTAAGTCAAGCAGAGATCACCTCTAAGTACACAATAAGCAACAGAGAATAGCTTACGTTTCTTGAGTCTGTCCATGTGCTTAAGGCCTATGATCATCATGTGAAGTACTTCTGTGGCTTCTCCAGCTGTTGTAAGTGTCTGGTGAGGTACATGCTAAATGGGACATTATACTCTATGAGTAGTGTAGTGAGGGATGTGTAGAGGGGAATGATGACTTCTTTCTTCCTGGATGCAAAACCCTTGGGTATGAGATGTGCCACTTAGAAGGATTTTCTGACCACAGTGGCGATTTGGTGGTCGAAGGAGATGCTGCTGTCAACCTGGGTTCCCAGATCTTTTATAACACGTTCAGTGGACTCCCATCAATGTGGTAATAAGTGGGAACTGAATTTTTCCCAAAGGGAATGACAATGCATTTTTTGGCATTCAGCTTAAGCATCCAAAAACCTTGTTCCAAATAATACCATATCATACTATTGATTGAGATCTGTGGAAAGATTTTGCTTCTTATTGCATCACAACTACCGTTATTGTCCTATTTTTTCTTGAAATTTGGACGTGGCTTTTATTGATACACATTTTTGTGATATCTCATTGGTTTTGACTAATCCAAATTTGAGGCCATTATTGTCCAGACTTTAAAAAAATTTTTTGGATAAACATATATATATTTATATTTATTACATAGGACGTGGTGTTGTGGGCATATTATAAAGGCTTGTTGTAGGACAATTTTTGTCCAATTTGTTTTATTATTGCACCATTCATTTTCAATATGGATCTAAACAGAATTCTTATTGGTCTTTCCTCTGACAAGGATGATTTAGGTGTTTTTGGTATTGGACAACCATCTAATATAGCCAATTTTAATAATACTGATCATCCTGAACTATGCTGTGAAAAATTGTTCCAGGACCTAAACAAAAATATGAAAACATTGAGATCCAATGTGTGGCATTTGAAATTATTCAAGGCCTATATGGCCAAGGGTGTAACTCCTCGATGACTCAGGGTAAAAATTCAACCTTTGGTTACTGAGGCTGATGAACAGTTAACCACAGCATGGTCAAATATACAACAGGAATGCTCCATGAAATTCGTGGAAACTTTATCCAACTATTATGAACGAGTTATTGACCATGAAACACTGATAGTCAGCAAATTATGTAATGATTGTAACCAATATAAAGATGAACCATTTTTCTCTAATTTTTTGACCAAATTAAGCTCTGATCTATTCAGTTTTGAACACCAACTCAAGGAAAGAAAAATTAAAACATTTTTAAGGGACCAGACTGATTATGAGAAGGGCCAACCTTTTAGACAGACCAGACATGTTAGATTCGAGGGTAGCAGCAAGAATACCAACCAAACCCCCAGATGAAAACGCCCCAGACCTATTCTTAAGAAACATAACACTTTTACAGATTTTTCAGAGGGTGAATCTTCCTCTGGTACAGATATTGATACACCACACACCACAGACTCCCCGAGCCCCAAACGCAACAACAGTGGGGCCCCTTTAGGCCCTACAAGAGGGGAGGCAGGAAACACAGAAAAAGTCAGAAGTTTACAGAATCTGATGGAATTGTTGACCAACAAATAAATATACATGCCAATACTAATGTATTGAATATTTCTGACACTGTACTATCTGAATCACAAATTGCTCTGCTAAATAAAGGCCTTTCTTTTATTCCTGGCTTTTTTGTGTCTGAGAATATTTTTGCACAGGATATAGTAGCATTTTGTAGATTAATTAACCTTAAATTACATTTTCAGGATAACCATGGACATGACTACGTGACTGATAATTTTAAATACCATAGATCTACCTTTACTCCACCCATGTATCCTTGTGTAAGCCTTTTTCAACAGTGTTCTTAAAGATCTACATTTTACATCAAACATGATTCCACCCATGTTGAATAATATTTCTCAGATGGATTCCACTAGTTTAGCAGAATTAGTTGACAACAAACAATTGGTAATCATTTCTGCTGACAAAGGAGGTGCTGTTGTTGTTATGAACTGGTCTGATTATGATATTGAGTCTCATAAACAACTGGATGATGCCAGATATTATATGAAAATGCCATTAGATCCCACTTCCATGTTCAAACAACAAATTGACACTTTTCTTAACTCAGCAGTAGAGAATGGGATCATAACATCAAATACTCTTAACCACCTGACTATTACTGATCCTGTCAGTCAATATATATATTTTTTACCCAAAATTCACAAAGATCCTCTTCACCCACCAGGTAGACCAATTGTGGCAGGAAATGGCTCTCTTACTGAACCTCTTTCTGAATTTCTCACGAAATATCTTAAGCCCTTGTTAAAATGGGTAAGATCTAGGATCCAGGACACCACTGAATTTTTGGGCATTATTAATGACATGCAAATAGAGGATAACTGGTGGTTATGTACCCTTGATGTCAGCGCACTATACACAGATATTCCATATTGGGCTGGACTGGATGTTGTTGAATACTGGCTTTATAAATCACAAATGTACAAACCTGGCTTCAACACTTTCCTGATATGTCTGACTGAACATGTTCTCACAAAAATGTATTTTTCTATGGTAAACAATGTTGCCTTCAAATCAAAGGTACTGCTATGGGGGCATCTTTTGCCCCCATCTATGCTGACATATATGGCATATATTGAAGATCAAATAATATATGATGATACACACAATCTCTATTTGGCTGAGATCGATATCTGGCATAGATATCTAGATGATTGCTGGATGGTGTGGAGGGCTGATATTGAATACTTGAACACATTTGTTGAATATCTTAATGATAACAAATGGGGCCTACATTTTACCATCAATTATGATAAATATAGGATTACCTATTTGGATGTATTAGTTACAAGAAATGCAGACAATACACTCAGTACACAAGTATTCTGCAAATATCCCAAATATAATACCTTATTCCATGCCTCCAGCTTTCATCCCAAACATATAGCCAGAAATATTCCAAAATCACAATTCATTAGAATGAGACGCATTTGTTCAGATGACAGCACCTTTCAGTATTATTGCCAGGATTTGACTGACAGGTTTAAACAAAGGGGCTATAGCATGGGTTATGTTACCACAGCTAGTAATTATGCATCCCAACTTAATCGTGATGATCTCCTCAGATACAGGAATAAATCACGGAGCAATAATATTTTGCGTTTCACAACCACCTATGGCAGAAATACAAATAAATTTATTGATATCATTAAACGGCATTGGAATATTCTTCTCGTAGATTCTGCTCTGTCCAACCATATACCTGATACATGTTCATTTTCTTTCAGAAAAGGCAAAAACTTGGGTGCCTATTTTAATCATTACAAACATCATTCTGAATCCAGGAATTTGCACATGATTCAGACATCAATACTAGGCGACAAACTTATGGGCTGTATGCCTTGTGGACATTGTAGCAATTGCAAACATGTACTAAAAAACAAACATTTTTCCAGCAATAACAGCAGTCACATCTTTGACATTAAGTTTTTTGCTAACTGCAATACAGATTGGATTATTTATATGGCCTCTTGTAGCTGTCATGCATTTTATATTGGCCAAACATCAAGACCTTTTAGAATACGCATATCTGAACATCTGAGTGACGTCAGATGTAAAAGAGCAAGTAGTGCACTGTATAAACACTCTCAAACACAGTACAGCCAAATTTCATTTCACTATTATTGATAAAATAATTGGTGACAGAAATAATAAATCAGGATGGCATACCAAACTAAATGCAAAGGAAAAGAAATGGATAGTAAAACTAGGTGCATTATTTCAGCCTGGACTTGATGCATATTTATGAATAATTATATGCATATTCATGAGCTCACCAATCATGTTTTGTTCTTAATTATAATGTATTATATAAAGGATTTCAAATGTCTTATGTGGATTTGCACTGATGAAGGCTAGGTAAAAACCATAGCCGAAACCGGTCTGCTTATTGAAATTCTTTACTAATTAAATTAGTTTTCACAGCTCCCAGTTGCTGGCTTCTTTATTGTTGATTCATTCAGCTTAAGGCCATGGCTCCGACACCAGTCACTGGTCTCAGTGAGGCCTTTCTGAAGGATATCTGCATCACTTGGGGAGTTAATAATGGCTCCTAGCTTGCAGTTGTCTACGAACCTGGTCAGCCAGAGTCCCTCTGTGTTGGCCTGGACTTCTGAGAAGTAAATGCCAAACAGGAGAGGACCCAGGACTGATCCCCATGGGACTCCACTTGTGACTGGTCAGCAGTCTGACTTGGAATCCACTACTTTCACTCTGTGGGTCCTATTTGTGAGCCAGTTTTACAGCCCGCCTAGTGATATAGGGGTTGATGCCTAGTTTGGTGAGTTTATCAATAGTTACTGAGTGAGGAATGGTATCAAAGCCCTTGGCCAGATCAAGGTAGGCTGTGTGCACTGCCTTACCCTCATCCACCGCATTATTGGTGACTGACTCGAAGTCAACCAGGTTAAGCAGGCAGGATCTCCCTTTAACAAAGCCAAATTGCGTGGGGTCTAGAGTTTGGAGATCACTTATATCTTTGTTAATCAGGTCCATGATGATGCGCTCCATAGCTTTACATATCCGACTCGTCAAGCTAATGGGGCAATAATTCCAGGGTCTGTAGTTGCTCCCCCTTTATGTAGAGGGATGACTGTAGCAGTGCGCCATTCGGTAGGGACAAAGCCTGAGGTATGGCTGTGACTGAACAGGGCACACAGATGTGGTGCCAGTTCATTTTGTAGTTCATCTAGAACACAGCCAGGGGTATTATCAGGTCCCATGGATGCTGTATTCTTGGCCTTGGACATTGCAGCTTTTACCTGTGCTGCAGAAATGCTGGATACCTGGCATTCTTCTGGTATGTGATTGGTCCTGTGGGGGGGGGGGGGGGTAAAGTTGGCACTGAATCTGTCTGCCAGTATGTTGGCAGTATCTGTTGGCTCAGAGCAAATCTGGGTATTGCTGTGGAGGTTCTTGATATAGTTATAGAAGGCTTTGTGGTTGTTTTTGTGTCTGCCACAGTTTTGCCTTCATAGCTGGCTTTAGAGGATTTGATAAGGGATCTCAGATTTTTGTTGAGGCTAATGAGGGAGTTTTTCCACTCTTGGGACTTCACCTTTTTCTGCAACAGTTTCTTCCTTCTGTTGTAGAGTTTATTGATGGCTGGGGACCACCTGATTGGCTTCCTTTTTTGGAGGAGAGCATATTTATTCTATTGGGTATGGCTAGTTACATGCATTTATGTACGTGTTCGTACAGTGCATTGGTGTATGATTCTGCAGTCCTACAGCTATTTTCTATTGGCATGGGTGCTGTGAAGTTAGCCACCTCTGTTTTTAGGAGCCCAAAGTCAGCTTTGGAGAAGTTTTTCAATTTGGTTATATTTGCGGGTGAGATGTAGAGTTCCATGTTGATTAGTTTGTGGTCGGATCTAACCAGGGATGTATTGAGTATTGGTGTGGTCTGATCTAACCAGGGATGAATTGACTATTGGTGTAAAGTAATGGTCGCCCATGTTAGTGATAACCAGGTTAAGGATGTTGCTTCCTGTAGTGTGGGTCAGCATGAGCTGCTCCAGGGCATTGGAACTGATGAATTCCAGGAAGCGTAGGGCGAGTGCATTGGTACAGGAGTAGTTTTCCCAGTTGATGGCGGGGTAGTTGAAGTCTCCCAGTATGAGTATTGGGCTGGACCTTGATAGATTCCAGGGTGCATAGGAGCTTGGAGTGAGAGTCTAAGGACATGGTAGGGGTCCTATAGCAGACTATGACCTGAATCACCACCTTACCCAGTGTTGGTTGTACCTGAAGTATCTCGGATGCATTATGCTGGGCTACTAATCTGGAGGTGTGCAGATCCTTTATGAATATGGAGACACCCCCATTTTTGGAGCTTCCGGCCATGTTCTGGGGCCGAAAGGTGTGGAATGAGTTATAGCCTGGAAGTGCGGGGGTGCTTTCTACTGCTTTAAACCAGGTCTTCGTTACAACAGAAACGTCGATGCTCTCCAATTTGAGGAATGCTTTATGTGAGTGTATCTTGAGATTTAGACTTCTAGGGTTGAGCATCATGACCCTCAAATTGTATTTATTTATAGTTATGGTGGAGTTTTGTTCTTTGGAACACTGCCTAAAAAAGGCACTATAGGGGTGGCAAGAGCCTTGGCCAGTCCCCAGGATCCCTGGGGTGACAGATCCAGGCCATCTCTGGCAAAGCATTGATGTCTGTCAATCATGTCATCCCAAGCACACAGATACTGGATCCCCTTAGAATGACACCAGAAACTTAGCCAATTGTCAATCATTTTCTACTTTTACTGCAGTATCATTCTGGGTGACTGTAGGATACTGCTCAGGGCTAGGCTGATACCTGCCTGGGCCACATAATCAGAGAGATCCAGCATGTCCCTTTTCATGTAGTCCAGGGAGGTGCATCTCAGGTTATTCACACCCACATGGACAATGACTGAGTCATACTTATACTTGCTGTGGAGTGACTTGAGTGCATGTGTTATGTGGCGAATCCTGGCACTTGATAGAAAATTGACTGTCACCTTCTCCTTGTTTAACCTAGTGAGAGGGACATCTGTGTGCCTCACTATTGAGTCTCCTATGAATAGTATATTGGGCAAGGTGTTTGCCTTAAGGACTTAGGTTGAGGGGCACACTGTGGGGTGAGCTATGTGTCCTATGGTTGGTGTAATGTGGTCGATTGCGTTTCTGCCTTGGAGGTCTCTGCTGTTTGGGTAAATTTCTATTGAGAGCCTCCACGAAGGTGGGTGTGTGGTTTGTGTTTCTGTGTGTGGGCTGTGCTGGTGGGTGTTCTGGAGGGCTATGTGTTCCATGTGGTGTGGTGCAAGTGTTGACCTTCTCCTCTTGACCAGCTAGTCATGTCTTGGCTGGAGAGTGCATAGCTTCCAATTTGGTGATATAAGTGCAGCTCTGACAAGTCACAGTGTTGGGAGGTAAGAGGAGAGGATTGTTTGTGTACGAGGCATTTGCTACACTGCCTCAGAATGCCCACGTGCACCAGGTTAGCAGGAGGAAGCACAGGAAATTGCCCTTTAATCATGCCAGGAGGGAGGGAGGGTCATAACTAACAAGTACTGGTGCTGTTACTGTGTAAAACAAGTAGTGCTGACAGCACCTAGGTGTACTACATTAATTGCTACAAAAGCCTGTTGAAGTGCAAGGTGATTAGGCTATTTGAAATGCAAGAGAAAAAAGAACTAACAAGATCTGAGGGAAAAATTGAAGATCAGACATTCTGACACCGGTAATAGTTTGCCTCAGCTCAGCGCCGCTACACGGAGCTTAAAGAAGCACAAACCTGCGCAAACATGGCATTGGTGTTCATGCGATTTTGGTGGGGGAGGCTTGACATTTTGCTAGGCTGCCACTCTTAGTAGGTGGTTTGCTTTGGAATTATTTGTAGATGTTCTAGAAGTGGGTATGGTGACAGGCTTTAGTTTGATTTGAAAGGAAACTGCTTTATTAGTCCTTCTTCAAATGAGAAATAAAAAGGAGATCCCATCTACTTCAGTTGGTGCTAGCTTAGGTGGATTTAAAAGATCCCACAGCACCTATCAAAAAGAGTAGAGTATGTTTCCTGATGGCCTGGCCAATACCACCTTGGGCCTCCCCTGAAAAAGGACACTAGCATAAAAGTACCCCCTTGGATCCCCGTGAAAAGAGACCACTAATTTAATGGGACTATCCTGGTCAACAAAGGATACATTAAATAAAAAAAAAAAAATATATATATATATATATATATATATATATATATATATATATATATACACGAGTGATTTAATCTGGCAAGTGAGGATGTAACACTTGGGTTAGTGAAAGTTTCTCCATGTGTGTGAGGATCTGGTCAAGAATGTTGGTAGTGTAGCAGGTATACAGACTAGCTGGTATAGAACATTTGTGTTGATGAAGTCCAGGAATCTCTGGTCCTGTGCATTGTATGTTGCATAAATTTCCCATTTTATAGGGAGGTAGTTGAAGTCACCTAGGATTATAGTGTTGGGTTCAATGCAGTGTGGATATCTTGAGTCATAGAGGGGGACCTATAGCTTGCAGTGATACGGTATAGGACTTTGCGTATGGTAAGTTGGTTATAGCCTAGTATATACCTATGAACTAACAACCACTAAGGCCTTTAAATAGTAGCTCTAGTAGAGCGTACTGCTTGACCCATCTTGTGATGTAACTGTTTTGGATGAATATTGAGACACCTCCACTTTTTGTCCTTTCCCATGTAATAAAGTCAGTGGAAGGCAGTGCTGTCCATGGCTTTAAACCATGTTATCTTAACTATACAAATGTCTACACTTTCCAGGGTAAGTAGTGCTTTGAGGGAGTGGAGGGTTCTGTTTAGATTTTTTACTTTGAAAAGTAATACCTTCAGTTTGTCCTGCAATGTTGGAAGGTTTATCAGGTTAGCATTGTCCATAAAAGAGGCACTATGAGTGTGGGCAAAGGGACAGGTGTAGACCATCCTTGGAGAAACAACCCACTCTGTCAACCATGTCCTCCCCATGCTGAAAAATACTGCACCTCCTTTGAATGGCACTAAAAACTAAGACATTATCTTCTGTTAATATTACAGCATCATCCCCTGAGAAGGTAAAATGCTGCTCAATGGTAGGGGTTATACCAGTCTGAGGCACATAGTCCAAGAACTCCATCATGTCTGTCTTCACATTCACGTTATCCAGAGAGGTACGTCTCAGGTCATTTACACCCACATGTGCAATGACCGAGCGTACTGCTACTCCGGTTCAGTGACTTGTGTGTGTGTGTGTGTGTGTGTCTGTGTGTCTGTGTGTCTGTGTGTGTGTGTGTGTGTGTCTGTGTGTCTGTGTGAGATCTAGTGATGCTTGGTCCCTGATAGACAGTTGGCTGTGGCCCTCTCCTTGTTCAACTTGGTGTGAGAAACATTTGTCTGTTTCATGATTGAGTCAACTATGACTACAACATTAACTTGTGTGGAGGTTTGCATTATGGATTTACAAGCTGAGACACCATGAATTAAAGCTGTACATGTCATGGTGGGTGTCGCTTTGGTAGTATATGAGATTGTTGAGGAACCCTAATGTTATTGTTGCATTTAAGATGGATTTGTGGCATGGGTAGCTTACTTTTTAGGGCCTTAGCATATATGAGTGTATGTGCTTGGTCTATAGTATGAGTGGTGGATAGTGCTGCATGTTGTTGACAGTCTGTTAGATGTAGCAGCTGTATGAGAGAGAGCCTTGTCTCCAGTAACAATGTATAACTGCATCTGACACATCATATTTGATAATTTATACACAACAACCTAATTTTTAAACTTGAGACAATTACTACATCCTCTCAGGATGCCCATAGATGGTTTCAGGTAGATTACTACCACTAGAGGACAGACCTAAAAAAATAAAATGTAAGAGCTCAGAATGCAAAAACACAACTGCCAGCATAGTAACAAAGATCACCAATCTTAGAAATTACAATGCAGAAGTGCAGAACCCATCAGTTAATCCAGTGACATTCAGCAGTACTTTAAATTGTGAAGGCATGCAGAAATGTAATAGCAACATTTAATAACAAGAAGTGCAGTTTAGCATGGTTCCAAGATGGCCACATACTGATCAACAGCTTAATTTCAGCTCTGTCAGTGGGGAAAAAAAACTGATAGAGCAGGGCCAGTAGTACTTTTCATTTTAGTTAAATTCCGTTACTGGCTATTAAGTGTACTGACAGGATGACAGCAAAGAAGACACTTACTTACAGAGCATCAGCTAGCAAAAGTGAAGAGAAAACACGTGACTCTGAAGAATCCTGAAGCTGTTCAGCAAAAAAGTTCTAGTTTGAGCGTTGGCACAAGAGATGGCTTCCAGTAATTTGGAGGAAAAATAAGTCAAATGTGGTCAATCAGACTCTGACATAGATTGCTGTGATGGAAAGGTTAGTTTGTTTTTGCTTTCCTGTGTTTTGTAATGCTTTCTTATATTTTGTATTGCTTTAGTGTGTTCTGTTTTGTATAGTGTGGTGTATTTTCTTTACACTGTGTTTTTCTTGTATTCTGCTTTTGATTGCATATTTAAACTAGGAAAGAGACCACAGCTGTGTCTCTTGTGAGTCACACAGAAATTATAGCAGGACAGTTAATTACCTGTGAACTGAGGGCAGAGCTAGGAACTAAACCTTCTGTTTAACGGTTAAGTAGAACATTTCAAGGCATTACTGAAAGCTAACTCAGTCTCTGCCATAGATTGCTGTGAGAGAACGGTCAGTTTGTTTTTTTTTTTTTTTGTATTACTTTATTGTCTTCTGCTTTGTATATTGTGGAGTATTTTCTTTATTCTGTTTTACTTATTTAAACTAGCAAAGAGACCACAGCTTTGCCTCTTTAGCACACACAAAAATTCCCCCTCCCACCCTGGCCCTGTTGTGTTTTTAAACTCAATTGTCTTTCTAGCTGCCTGCCCTTTATATTAGTTTGACCACATATTTCCTTTCCTCTTTTTTTTCCATGGCTGTTGTGAGTAAGCACAGCATTATCATTTTATGTAATCACTCCCTTCAGCTATTTAAATTTATTGCCCGTCCTACTGTATTCCATAGAAACAGAATACAAAGTGCCCATCCTCTTCAGTCTTTCTTGTGTTTTTAAAATTAGTGGCTCATCACTTAGATTGCTAAATCTTAAGTTACCCCTTTATGTCTAACTGCTTAGTGGACATTGCAGCTCTTAGGATAGTAACCCATTATTTTTCATCTTGCCTGTAAAATCTACAACATAAAGTCCAAGATCACCAGTTATTGAAACTCCCACATTCTGCCTTTCGGTAGTCATCTTGTGATTAATGTTTCTGTTTTGCTCCTGGTGAAAGAAGGAGCATCCAACCACTTCATAGGGGTCAGCTTCCAATTTATGCTTATATTTTGCTCCTGGGGAGATAAGGACCTGAGTGCATTGATTCCTGACCGTTTCTGATTGGGCATTGAGTGTCTGTGTTGGACCTTCCTGACTGGTATCATTGCTATTCAAGGTATCTATCAGAAAAAGGCTATAAGAAACATACAGACCCCTATCTCATCTGGCACAAGACTGTCAATCACCAAAGAGCCAGTGGTCTGCTTCTCATCTTAGGACTGGTGCTACTGTTTTGCTTCTAGTGAGAGAAGACCCAAAGCATCATTGTATCCCAGCAGCATGAAGCTGTGGTGATACCAGCAGTCACGCAAATGCCTTCTTTTCATCATTCTTCACAAAGATAATTATTTCTTTCAGTAAGTGTGAAGATATGTGAAGGCTGCCAGCCTAGCTAGTTAGAATTTTTTATAGATAATTCTGTCATTTGTAAATATTAATATAAGCCACGGCTTGTTCTCTCAAATGTGAAAAGACTGTATTAGATGTTGAACTGCAAAAATGTAACAGTGCACTCTGCTGCAAGAAAGCAGATAAGTCAAGCATTGTATAATTCTTTGATCTCAAACTTGGTGCCGAGAAGGCTGGATGAAGGAATTCTTGCTGTTGTATTGAGACCAGAGTTAATTGGTAGAATTTGCATTGTATAATGTCTTTTATTGCTGTAGCTTCCTGACCAGGTGCAAGATCAAAAGGGCTGCTACACTCTGGGTTTCTGTTAGCCTGGGAACCAGAGAGAAATGTAATCTGAAATGAGTCCGTAGTACTGTGTTATCACTTTAAGGACAGAGAGACTTACAGCATTTTGTATTTTTCTTGAGAACCTCCAACTCAACAGCACTCTGCCTGTGCTGTATATGTAAGTGTGTTTGCTCTTAAATATATCTAGGGAATAGGAATATTAGACTAGTTGTTTTTTTTCTGTATTGATGTCTGAACTATTCTACTGTATTATTTTAAGCATTTTCCTGTGATATCTGAACTCTTGACTAGCACTGTGTAGTAAGAAGTATTATCTTGTGTTTTTATTTATTATTATTAAATATTTTTAAACCTTTCAACTGTGGCTGTTTTGTGTAGAGATAATTTAAGCTGTAGAGTACATTGCATGTATATAGTGATACTGTCCAAGCCACCCCAAATAAGCCTTGCTGTTCAGTCACAGTTGGATAATAATATTGCACAGTAATAATTGGGCACCCTTTGATAAGGGCCTTATTAGTAGCTGATATTAGTGGTTGGTGGCAAGTGGTACTACAGTATAGCCTGGCAGAGAAGGGGTCATAGCTAGAGAAGCTGTCCCAGCCTTCCCCAGGAGTGTCTGTGTGTTTGTATATAACTCTTATCCCAAAGTGTGTGTGTGTGTCAGCTACTTTGGCAAAGACACGAAGCACTGGTTGGACAGAGAGGGTGCTGGAGGTTTTAGCTTGACCACGAGGCTGAGATCTGGACCCTATAGCTGTGCCAGTGGGGAGTCTTATTGGGGATCTGGAGAGAAAGGGAGAAACCAGCCCCAGACTGACTGTGATCTCTGTGTGCTCTTAAGGGAAATTGTACTTTACTGTGTGTGTAATTGTTATCCTTCCCAATGTGAACACTCCTCATTGGTGTTAATGGTGAGGATTGAGGCTCCTAGATTGCTGGGCCAGTGCACAGGCATCACAGTAAGTACTGCTTGATTAGCTGCTGCCTAACCTAACTTCATAATATCTCCCTACATACGTCATCCTTAAGTCATTGGGGTCTACTTAGTTTCCCCTTAAGTGTTTGAAGTGCCCTGTATATTTGCAGACACCTTGAGTTGGCATTTTCCTGTAAAAGCACCCATGAAAATTCACCAATACCTAATTTCACACTGGGCAACTAGTGTGCAGTAATGAGCACTGTCCCCAGAGTTGCAAACCCCTGGCATTACTTTATATTCTCACTGCAATTGTCTAAGCAATACAAAAGGGCCTGTTGCCATGGATATGAACTTTCACACTATCTCTGTTACCGGCTGTGTGGATATTGGCATCCTGAGGCAGTGAAGAAATTACCACATTTATTGACAACCAGCTGATTCTTAACCAGACTGATACAGTGTGTGAGAGATGTATGTACACAATGTCTTTGGAAGCAAAGCTTTCACATTAAAGCACTCCTTATGTCAGTAGTACACACGCTGCACCAATCACACACACAGTTCAAAGCAGACCCATAGACACAAATATGCTGCAGCATTTAAATGTAAATTTGTTAAACCCCAAAAACTTATTGGATAAAGTACACAGAACATACCCTCAACAACCCCAAAGACTTCCTAGATAAAGTACATATAACAGATATCCTCAGCAGTCCCGAATATATATATATATATATATATATATATATATATATATATATATATATAATATATATATTTTTTTTTTTTTAAAAAAACAACATCCACATCAACACATACAGCCACATCTCATGGAGTGTCTATTTCTAAGAACATACGGCAAGCCACCACACAATCCAACATTCTGGTCATTGGAGACTCCATTGTGAGACACTGATGTCCATCTGTCCAGGATAAGGAGACAGTCACAGTTGCTTATCAGGTTCCAGGGTCTGCCACATTACACATGCACTCGGTCATTGAATAGCAAGTACCAGTATGTCTCAGTCATAGTCCATTTTGGGTGTAAATGACCTGAGCCTTACCTCCTTAGACTATACGAAGAGATGCATCATGGAGCCCTCAGAATGTGTTTCCCAGTCTGGTATGAGCCTAGCATTGAGCAGCATTTTATCTTCTCCAAGAATGATGTCACAATACAAACTGAAGATGACTGACTGACTTTAATAATTTGCTTAGTTTTCATAGGATCATAGATTAGTACTAGGCTAACTGCCCTTGTGGGCCATTTAAGCCTACCCAATTACCACATGTAAGAATCAAACCCTGCACCTTGTGTCTGTAAGGTAAAGACCTTAACCATTATGCCAACCTCTCAACCATTTTAAGGGGGTGCAATATTTGTCAGTATGTGAGGAGATGGTCAACAGTTGCTACTGCTTTGTCAGGCATGGTCGCACCTTTCCTGTCTAGACTTTTGAATATTGTCCTCCCCATAGTGCCTTTTTAACCAATGCCAAAATTAAAGTACTTCCAACATAGCAAATCTAAACCAAGAACATCTAAAGGTGGTACTGCTCAATGCTAGTAGTCTAAACAAGAAACTCCACTCCCTACAAACTCTCCTAACCATAGAGAATGCTAGTGTTTGTGCAGTCACTGAGACATGGTTTAAAGCCTTGGAGAGCACACTGACAGTGCAAGGCTATAATACCTTCCACACATTTTGACTGGCTACTACACAGGCAGGGACTAAAGGTGGGGAGGTGTCTTGATTTACTTAATAAAATTGGTATACTTCAAGGCTTCGCAAACTGGACAGTGCATTTGAGCTTCTCCACATTCAGATATGTATAAGCAGGATCCCATGCCACTTCATTGCAAGCTGTAGGTCCCCTCTATAACCCAGAAAAAAACATAACCTGTATTTTAAAATTATTGGAAACACTTCCCATCCAACCCAATGCTATATTCATGGGTGACTTTTAATTACCTGACTAATAACTTGGAAACCTATAAGACACCAAACATGCAGGCACAGAGATTCCTGGAGTTTGTAAGCACAAACTTCCTGGACCAGATTGTTTATACACCAACCAGGGATGAGAGAATGCTATATACCCCCTAGTGTAATGTCTTCTCTGGTAAGGGTCAGACCACAAAATGGTCTTTTTAAAGTAAAAATAAAACCTGGAACCCCAACTAACCCTGGAATGTTCAGGAACTACTCCCAGACAAACTTCCTACTATTAAGTGATAACCTGGCAAAATTCCATGCCCCCATAAACCCTGAGAACACTGCAGCATACACAAAACTGTTTACAGAAACCCTATACAAGTGCATGTTAATAGCTGCATAGAGGCAGCTGTACACACCGGGAAGAAGCACAGAACTAAAAAAAAAAAAGCCATCCTGGTGGTATAAAATCAATAGGTTGTATAACAGAAGGAAGAATATCATGGCAAAAATAGAAGGTGCAGCACTGAACAGGACAAATGCACATGATCAAAGTAAACAAGTAACTCTGAAAACAAAGTCTACTAAAGCCAAATCTGAGGTAAATTTGGCCTCCCAGGCCACGGACTACCACAAGGTATTCTTTAGTTATGTCTGCAACCTCAAAGGCAATACACACTTGTGTGTGGAGCTCATTGTTAATGTAGCCACCTACACCTAAGCTAGATGATGCACCAAACCTAGTGGCCAACAAATTCAGCCCTAACTTTGCCCTTGTCTCCCCTTAACATCTCCTCAGGAAATACCATCAAACATCTGCACAGTTATTTTTACAGACTTTGTTTCTCAATAACATACTCCATTACATGGATGCCAAAATCTAAGGTATGCCAGCACACTTACTACTTTTTATTTTTCAGCATTTTATATTATTTCTAAATTAACCCTTTGTATTTCATATAATTTTTGCAGCTTTTTATTAAAGCTAATAATCATGCTAGCAAATGTTACTATTATTCTTTCAGGCCCCCCCATTTAAATTTTTTTTTGTGGAACGGACTAAACTTTAGTTAAAGAAAATACTGCATTTGTTTCATCAGCATTGCTATTTACAGTATTTACCACTTTGTTCATGTTTACAATTATGATTTGCTGAGTTATTGCAACTCTTTGTAACCTGCAGTATATAAAGCAATTTCAAGTTGTTATTATTACCCCTAAAACTACCAACACAGGATGTATTAACCAATTTAGCAATTTGGTCCCAGATGATGACTATTTTGTGAATATGTCCCACCAATTATGGGCAGTGTCAGCCTCTGTTTTTGTCTTTTGCTATTAACACTGGGTTATTTGAAACCACACATACAAACTGTGGTGCCACTTTAAAAAACGTTTTGAAATTTGAAGGCAATATTGTCCATTTACACAACATTTTGTCTAATTTACAAATTTAGATACGTTAGTACTAAATTATAATCTATCAAAGATACTTGTAATGACTTACTAAATAGTAGGATTTTATTATGCTTGTACCATTTGATCTGTATGAAATACTGGCCTGTTACTCAAAATGCTAAGTATTTTAACCCATGGTCCTTTTCTTTGTATTACTGTGTTGCTTATATAAACAAACAGAGTATTGGTAGAACTTATACCCCTTTCTTCCCCTGTTGAGTTTATTCTTATTTTTATGTTATTGTCTACACACTGTGACATTTTTACATGTCTTCTCTTGTCAGATCTATTACATTTTTGAGATAATGTACAGCATCTAATAGGGATAGAGCTGTTTATTGAAATGTTTGTCAGTCTTGGATTCTTTTTCTACGTTTGTATGCCTGACCTTGTTTAGCTAACCATGCTGTTATATTTGTGTTAAATGTTATTCTCCCAAAGGTACATGCTATATGCTTTTTCCAACTAAAATTGTCATGTTCTGTTTTGTGTAGCATTTTTTTAACTGTTTTATTTGTGAAATATTGTAATTCCCTCTGTTTTGATGTTCAGAATGATGCAAATGAAATGCAGATGTCTGTGTTGAATGCTGTGTGCCTTGTCTCGCAGCTGCATTTTTATCCATAGTCCTTGAAGCATGTTCCAGACACTGAACATTTAGCTTGTCTCAAGCTGTACCAGAATATACTACTACTAAACAGAAATACATGTATTTAACTAACTATATTATTTCTACATATATGATGGCAACAGATGTGTATATGCATCTAACTTGCAAATAGATGTGCACATGCATTTATACATTTTAAACACATCTATCACTGTATACATTTCCTCTGTTTTATTTTAAATCTAAACTGTTTGCATTCGTATGTACTTTTTTGTCAAGTTATATTGCTATTAATAGAAACACATTGGGAAACAAAACCTTTAGTTTTTTTTAATACTGCAAATTAGCACAGTTTAATATTGTCAACACAATGATGACAACCATTACTATTAGAACTGGATGAATTTGAATGTTACTCTACACAGTGTTGTTCTATACAGTAATTTATTGACAATGCTTGAGGATTTTATTGCAAAGGCATTGCAGTCTTGTTTTTTGAAAATAAAAAACATATGTCACAAATGTCAAGCTTTGACTTGTTACTCTATTTACATAAACTATTTACTGTATACTGTACAGAATATACTTGCTTGTACAGATTGTTTTGCATTAGTATATACATGGCTGTAATGTACACGCAGTTCAGTTTACAAACAGCATTAAACTGAAGCCTGCTAATTACATTACTTGAAACATGTATTTTTGGTATTACCACTTTGCGCTTTTATTTGCATCTCTTTTGCAGTACTGTTTATACAGTTAGTGTAAAATTGAAAGTATGCCCTTTTCCCGGTAGTATACATAATTTTATTGCAGTATTGTTTATTTGCTTTATGCTGTGAAAATTGAATGTATGCTTGCCCTTTGGCTGTTACCTAGACTGTGATACTTTGGTCTTAGACATTTGCTAATTTTTTTGGCCATTTTCAAAAACAGAAAACAAATTTATAAAGCTTTTGCTGTTGCCTATACTGTCAAAGTTGTAGCAATTGCTTTTACCCATTTTGAAAAGACATTTACTGTTACTACTAGCTATTTGTACCCTCTCTTTTTGTAAAGGGACCTGCATAATTTATTTTAACTGCATACCATAGCCCATGTACTGACTGTACTCGGTGTAGTATTTACTTGCAAACACATGTATGCACAATTGTGACATCTTATTACAATTACTAAACAAGATTAGACATTTGTGCTTTTTGCTTAATGCTGAACGTGAATACTTAACAATAATGTTTTAGAAAAACGTAAGCCATTTGGCATGACAACCAGTCTTGTTTCCTTGACCTTAAAATGGTACTGGTACTAAAATTTATATGTTATGCAACATTCCTTGTAACTACCCATTTAAGTATGTATTAGTTAAGCCAATATCTCTTTTGTTTCTTACAATGTTTTGTAATTGTATAATAGCATAGAAAACACAGGAAAATAACTTTCTTGGGTGGCGTAAGCCAGGGAACGTTGTTGACTAGGCATACGTAGGCCCTTGGGCTGATAGCCTAGTACCTACCTATGAACCTATTCCAGCCTGGAAAGATTTGAGCTCACATTACTTACTTTTTCTTTTTGCACGTTCCAGACGCTTAACCCATAACTCCTTCAGCACTTACTCGTACCTTCAGTCATTCATTAATATACGTGCAACTTGATATTAGAATGCATTTGTAATAAACATTAACTTGCCTAACTATGCATAATATTGCTTTTGAATACTGTTTTTGCTGGAGTCTGTGCTATTTTTCTTTGCCATTGTACAATTACAAAACATTGTAAGAAGCGAGATATATTGGCTTAACTAACACATGCTTAAAACAAATATATTTACATGATTTACGTTTACTGTCATTTGCCTTTTGTTATACCTTAGGTGAAAAGAAAATACATGCATGTCAGTCTTGTGACGTCATGTCTTTTCTGTGTTTAATTACTCTCATTTGATTTCTCTGCCCTAGAACTGTTTTGTTATTTGAAGTAGTTTGAAAGTCACTATTTAAGTCCCTTGCTTTAAATGAGTGAAAGTTTGTGCTGTGTACGCTTAACCATTTTCTAAAGGTATAATCCTACGTCGTAAATTATTTTGTGTCAGCATAGTGGACCGCTGTTGCTTTAACTCTTTACTAACCAGATTATATTTGTCAGTATTCTGTTTTGCTGACCTTGAAGCTCTTATGCACTTCTGAAAAAGTGTTTGCATATGTTGTCTGAACTTTTTGAACTCACTTTGACTGTGTCTTAGAAGTTTATTAAATCTTTTTGTCAGTTCACCATGAACCTCGTCTCTGTCTTTGTGCTTTGTAATGTGCAGTGGTTTTATGCCACTTTTGTATAAAAGATGTACAGAAGATTTTGTAAATAACTGACTTGACTGATACTGTAACTGTGAAATTAACATTTTACATATGGTGACAGGACATAATGCATTTGGGTGTTTACCATTACTTTTATGACATTGCACACAGAAAGCAGTTTTATATGACTTGCACAATAAAGATTTACTGTCATACAAATTATGTTGTTGTTTAAGATGCCAGTCAAACATAATGTATTTACATAAAGGATTGACATCAACATTAACTAATAAAGTACTGCATGTGCTACAGTTCTGTTTATACCAATCTTTAAGTCCTGACCTTACATGTGCTGGACTATTATTACTGTCTACCTGAAAGGTAGTCTTGCACTTTACAGTTGTTTTGTTTATGGCATCCATGCTGTAGAATGAGAAACAAAAAGAGAATTACCAGTTTCTGTGTGGAAGGTGGCCAAATCTTCTGTCAAGAAAATGTAGAAAGTCCCTCGTTGATTGTGGTCAAACACAGCCGGCAAATTCAAATTCAACTGTGTGAATGTACAGGACCTGTGGAACTTGCAGAGATGTACTGATCTGCTTCTGGATACTGTGCATTGGAAGGAGGAGGCAAACGTTTGCACTGGAACTGAACATACTAACTGAATAAAGTAAAGAAGCTGCTGTAGTCACAATAAGAAACCATTCGGTCCGTCAACTGTGGCTCACCATTGAAAAATTATATGACGTCTTCTGTTGGTTTCTTGCTGTTACTTGCATTTACATGCAAGCATACCAAAGTATATTTAACTACTTATTGTGATCAACTAGTCTTATTACTGTATTGTACCAAGTACAATAAATACACCGAGACACTGCTTCAGTTAATATGCATTTTTTACTATTACATTTTCCTTTTGGATCTACAAGCATGCTACACAAATGCTGTCAGCTCTCTGTGGCAAATTCCCAAAGCTTGTTTACTGTTACACTCATATTTATACCAAAAAGTCTGATATTTTTTTCAGTCTGATGTGTAACAGTTTTTTCTTTGTATAACAGTTTTCCTTTGTTCCCTTGTCCTTGGTTCTTTGTAGTTTGATGATCCCTGGAAACTCAGTCTTGCATTATCTGAAACGTGGTGTTCCAGCACTATCTGAAACTTGATGTTACATCTCTTTACTTCATTGATGTCCTTCCAGCTGCCATCTGTGCAGTTATTTTTACAGACTTTCTCAATAACATACTCCTTTACATGGATGCCAAAATCTAAGGTATGCCAACACACTTACTACTTTTTATTTTTCAGCATTTTATATTATTTCTAAATTAACCCTTTATATTTCATATCATTTTTGCAGCTTTTTATTCGGGCTAATAATCATGCTAGCAACAGTTACTATTATTCTTTCATGTGGGCCCAGACAGTATCCCTGGATGCCTTCTGAATTGCATGAAACATGACTTATCAGGTACTCTGGAATTGCTGTTTAACTGTAGTCTAAAACAGGCTTCATACCTCACAAATGAAGAACAACAAGTCATCCTTCTGCACCAAGCTGGAACATCTACAGACCATGGAAACTACAGGCCCATAAGTCTCACTAGTCTCATATGCAAAGCCAAAGAAAGAATCCTCATGGAAATGTTCAATAATGGCATAGAAAACCTCAGAACTAGACCCAACCCAATTTTGTTTTGTCAAGGGCATTTCATGCCTACATATCTTTGGGATGGTCACCAAAGCAATGGATGAGGGTAGAATTGTTCACACTGCCTACCTTGACAAGTTATTCTATACAATACCCCACGTGGGCATTGTTGACAAATTCAAGAGGTTTGGTATAAACCCTTAAGTCAGCCGATGGATAGCCACCTGGCCTACATACAAGACTCAGGAAGTCAGAATTTGGGAGTCCACCTCAACAAAGAGAGCAGTGACAAGCAAGAGTCTTTTTTTTGGGATCTTTCCCAGGATGCTCCTTTTGACATTTACTTCACTTAAGATCAATCGGTGGTCTCTGGATATATTTGCAGATGATTGCAAATTAGGAGCACTCCTAGACTCTCCCACTGACACTAATGTTCTCTGGAGAGGACTGACTGACTAATAACTGGTGTCAGAGCCATGGACTAAAACTAAATACCAAGAAATGCATAATAATATCCTTCAGGAAGTCATCCATCCCTGGTAACTATCATATTAACAATACACCAATAAGAGTCAACCCAATAGTCAGTGACTCAGGACACACATAGACAGTAATCTAGCCTTTAACCATCTCATGTGTACAGCAGTGAGGAATGCATTCTGTGTTGTGCAACTTATAAACAAAGGTATGGCATTTAGGTCTGAGTTAATTGTTCCACTGTATTTGGTATTCATCAGACCTATCATTGAATACAGTGTCCCGTTTGGTATGTACCTAACCAGGCACATCCAACAACTGGAATGTCTACAGAGGTTCCTCACTAAAAGAATACAGGACGTAAGTAATATGTCCTAAGCAGACCGCCTCAAGGCCCTAACTGTGTTCTGTCTCCTCCCATCTGTTGATTGGAGATCTGTGCCTGTCATACAAGGCATTGTCAGAACCCACCGTGATGGAACTCCTGCATATCTCAAAACAAGTAGCACCAGAATTAGCCATTCTAAAGACTTAAATATTGCCTGTAAAATAAATAGGATCTCCTAGAGCTACAGGTATGTATGTCAGAGAATACCCCTTCTCGGGAACAGGCTCCCCATCCATGTGAAGTAGAGTTCCTCCCTAAATCAGTCCAAGTTTAACTTGGACATTTGGATGAGGAGTAGGAAATTAATTCCTGGTGTGTAAATAATGTCTTAAATCAGATACAGAAGAGCATTTGCAGATTATGTTTTGCTAGTGTTACAGAATGTAAAATTTAAAGTCAAAGTTACATTTTTTAAAAGTGACGGTACACTCAAAAGTTCATATCCCATTCAAGAAAAAGTGCATCATATATATTATGTCTCATTGAAGCTATAGGTTAAACTCTCATGTCAGGAAAAGAATGCAATGAATTTTTTTGTATATGGGGAAACTTCACATACCTGTAAAGGACAGACAAGTACATTTTCCAGAATCAGATCAGTTCTAGTAATAAATGTGTATATGCAAACGGTTCACGATTTTATATATTTCATGCAGAAATTGCAGTTTGCCAGAGCACACCTGAGGTGTGGACTTGCACGACTGAGTTATCAGATTATTGACCAGCTCAGTGAGCTAAATTAAAGACATTACTGTATGCCAAAAGACAGTATGGTAAAGATCAGTTAAATATTATTATTATTGACAATTTTTGTGTAGTAATAGTTCTTACTATTTATCCAAGAACATTTTAGGCAATAATGATAAACCTTTCAGCATTCAGTAGTACGGAAAGAGCTAAATGATGTCAGTTAAAAGAACAGCTATGTGTAAACTAAGGCAGTGGATAGAGACTTGCACACTGAAGAAATTCTTTTGTAAATTATGACCTGACAAATATAAAACAATTCAACAGTTAATTTTATAAAGGTGCAGATTAGAAATGTAAAAAAATGCTGAAAAGTTAGTACAGTGTCAGATTACTACTTTAGTTTCATTTGAGTTTATGACAGGGAAAAGCAATGCCACCAAAGTTTCTGTTTGATTTAATAATAAAGTTACAGCCTTACTATTTCACTGTAATGTGTTATCAGTTCAGTTGCAGACTTACAAGAATTTATTTATTAGTGATGTAGGTGTATTTCACTGTAGTATGTTTTAATTTGGTTACAGACGTTGTCGCCTCACAGTAAGACGTTGTCCTGTTCGATTCTCAGCTAGAGCGTCTTCTGTGTGGAGACATGCGTGAATGGGCGTACCTTCGTTGAAGGTTGTGCGTCAGGGCTGGCAACCCGACACGTAAAAATCTACTGCCAATCATTAGCGGACCAGAGTTCCGCTGTGGCGACCCCTAACCGGGAAAAGCCGAAAGACACAACAACCACCTGCAAGAGTTTATTCATTAGTAACATATATTTATTTCATGCAGAAAATGTAAGGTCAGGGAAACAAGCAGTGCTATAAAGCTGCAAATGTTATTCTAAGGACCAGACAACATATTTTTGTGCTTTGCAAATATTGCTACAAAAAGACTCTGTGCCATTTTATGATTTTTAGACAATTTCCAGCTAAGTATTCCAGAATGTGTGTTTTTCAATACAGTCAGAAGGAGTCATTACATCTGCCATCCAGACTTGTACCAGAGATGGATGGGGGAAATGAAGGGCCTAATTGTGTGAGACACATCAAGGGACCCTTGGACATTAAGGCTGCCCTTCCAATATGCTAGCAGTGACTTGGAACAATATAGAGTAAATTGTCTATTTTGCAAGTTCTGTGTTGGCCCATACATATTCTAAGATCTTCAAGAACAGAGAATCACAGAAGCAAAAAGTGAAGATTAATCTTTTTTTCCTCAATGTTTATTTAATATGTGATGTTAAGTTGTCAATCTCGCCTTCATTCTTGCTGGATGGGTTCGGAGCCGATCCTCGGCTCCGACTCGGCACTTGCTTTAGCTCGAGAACTCCTTTTACCAGCTCGAGGCAACCCTATATCCCATGATGCAAGGCGGAACTACCTCAGATCTCGTTTGCCGCTTAGCAAAAGAGGTCTCCTTTGCCAGCTGAGGTAAGTTTTTTCTTGTAAAAGAAGAAAAAGTTTAGTTAGGGGTTTATTTTTTCCCTTAGTGTTAGTTTAGCCTGTACTTGGTTACAGCCCACCCTATTCCCTTCCTTTTAAACTTTTATAAATAGTTTTCTGTTTAAAGTTTTAGTCAGGCCTAGTTCCCCAAGTTATTCCCTTCCTGTGTGTCTGTGTAAGGGATTAATTGGTGTGTTTGTAGGGACTGTTTGTGTTTCCCTTCTAGGATGTCAAAAGAAGGCAAGGTCTCAGGCTTCAAGAAGTGTGACCAGTGCTGTCAGAAAATGTCTCTGACAGACGGTCACACTTCTTGTGTTTATTGCCTGGGGCCCTTGCACCTGCAGGACTCCTGTGCGTTGTGCCATGCTTTTAGCCAGAGAGTCCTGCAGGAAAGGAGGAACAAATTAATCCTCCGAGGTTTACTTAAACCTGAAGGTTCTCCTCCTAAGTCAGGGGCAGGAAAATCTCTTAAGCCACCGAAGGTTCAGGCTACAGTGTCCAAGCCTCCTCCGGTGGCTCCGGCTCCGTCGGAGCCGATATCGGCTCCGGCTGGAGTCGATACTTCTTCTGTTAGAGTAGTGGGTTCGGTGCCGACCGGCTCCGATACCCTGACTACTGTGGCCTTGTCGGCTCCGGCTGGAGCCGACACTTTATCCAGCATCGGAGCCGAGATATCCTCGGCTCCATCTGGGGTTCAAGGGACTTCGGCTCCGATGGCTTCGACCCGTAAGAGATCCCGGTCCCCTTCTATACTAAGTATTCACTCGGCTCCGGGGTCTCCTCTTTTGTCGGAGCGGAGCCATCGGAGCCGATCTTCGAGATCTTCCAGGCTGTCTGACCACGATTTGGAGAGGGTGGTAAGCAGGCTGTTGAAGTCTCAGGCACTGGCCCAAATGCTCCATAGCCGGTCTCAGCAGACTTCGGCTATAGCCCCGATTCTTGAGATTCCTCCTCCGACTCCACACCAGAGTTCGGAGCCGGAGCTTCTTGGGACAGCGACTGTTTCGATGCCGGAGCCGATACATCCTTCGGCTCTGTCGTCTTCGGCTCCGATCTCCTCCTTGAGACCTTCCTTGGAGGGATCCGGTCGTCGGGTTTCCACTGTCGGCTCCGAGGGGGCTAGTGGCATCGGACCCTTGTCCGACCCCGCTCTCCCTCTCGGGGCTTCGGCTTTGGTAAGCTCGGCGCCGACATCGACCTCGAGCCTTCTCTCTCCTTGGAGCCGACCATTCCCGTTTCTTGAGCGGGTGTGTTCCGTCTCCCGGGGTGAGCACCCTTTGACGTCATGAGGAGTGTCCTGGCCTCTGAGCCTGGTCAACGGTCTATCCCTCTAGCTCCTCCCTCATCAGTGCCTGCAGATGCCTCTTGCCAGCCTCTTGCTCTCAGGCCCAGGGATCCATCGCCCCAGGTTTCCCCACTGGGAATTTCCTCCTCTTCCGAGGTTTCTCCTGATCCTGCAGGGGAACCCCTCGGAAGAGGGCGTAAGAGGAAACACACAGACTCCCTGAGTCTACTACATCTGATACCGACTTAGATGAGTCGGAGGGTTCCCCACGGTCCCCTCTGAGGATGTCTCCTTTTCAGACATCCTTGAGCTCCTCAAACAGAGGGGGAATTGGCCCTCCATTGACCCCTCCGAGGATGAGTCGGTATACCTGGAGGCTTTGGATCCCGACCCTCCACCTCCTGGGTGTCTCCGCCTTCGACCCACTCATGCAGGTAGTGGCTCGGAAGGCGTGGCTCCAGATTCTGTGGAACCTGTCCCCAGGAGACCATCCAAGTTCATCACGGCCCCTTCGGATAAACAGTTCTTGTCCAAAGGTGTCTCTGTGGATGCTATGGTGGTAGCGGCCACTAAGAAGGAACTGGCAGATCCTTCAGTGCCTGTCCATCCTCCTAATAAGGATTCTAGGACCATGGACAGGTATGGAAAGCGGATGTTTTCTTCAGCGACCTTTGCTATGCGTTAAGCTGAATTACCTTTGTCACTTCACCAGGCTTCAACGAGATATTCTCAAGGAACTGGGAGAAGTTGTCCAGGATCCTTCTGCTGCTGGGGCTCAGGAAAAGATTGCCTCACAGCTTGCTATCCTGAATTCCATATCTAACTCCTCTATGCGGCTCATATCTTATGCAGCCGATGGAGCGAGCAGGGCCGCAGGCACAGGGGTTGCTCTTAGACGCCAAGCCTGGATGCGGCTGTGTAATTTTGCGGACCCCTTTAAGGCGTCCTTCACCAACACCCCCTTTGACGGTTCGGCTTTGTTCGGGCCTCAGGTGAAGGATACTTTGACCAGATGTGAGCAGGACGGTAAAACTCTTTCTGCCGTTGGAGTCCAGTTTTCCACTCCTTCTAGACCATACCCCCAAGGGTCAGAAAGGGGGGAAGATGTGGTTCCGTAAAGCCCAAGGAGCTACACCGGACACACGTGGTCAGTTTACCCCCAGAGGCAGAGGGGATAACAATAATAGACGCCGCCTTAGAGGCAGGGGGGGTCCTCAGAACCAGGGCAACAGGGAGTCTCTTCCTGAGAAACCCTTTCAGCATCCCTGAGGTGTTGCCCGACTGTCCACCCTTGGAGGCAGTCGGGGGAAGAATTTCGCTGTACCCAGTAGACTGGCAATCCCTATCCCAAGAGAAGTGGGTACAGTCGATCATATCCGAGGGTTACAAAATTCCCTTCGAAAGGTTTCCCGTACCTCTACAATCCCTTCCAGACATCTCACCCGGTCAAAGGGATTTGGCAAGACAGGAAGTTTCAAAACTCCTGGAAAAAAGAGCCATCCAGACAGTGCCGGCAGACCAAGTAGGATCCGGCTTCTACTCAAGATTCTTTTTGGTCCCCAAAAGGACGGGAGATTGGAGACCAATACTAGACCTAAGCAGACTAAACAAGTCTGTCAAAAAGGCAAGATTCCAGATGGTCACGCTGCAATCCATTCTGCCCTTTCTGGGCAAGGACAACTGGATGTGCTCTATAGACCTTCAAGATGCGTACTATCACATAAAGATTCACAGACGCTCCAGAAGGTTTCTCCACTTTCGGCTGGGAGCCAGTCATTACCAATTCAGAGCACTGCCCTTTGGCCTCACTTCAGCCCCCAGAGTGTTCACCAAATGCATGGCAGTGGTCACAGCTCACCTGAGACGTCGAGGATTCCAGGTGTTTCCTTATTTGGACGACTGGCTCCTCTCCGCCACCTCCAAGCATCAGCTTCTTCGGTCCAGAGACTACACCCTACAGCTTTGCAAGAGACTAGGAATTTCGGTAAATTTCGAAAAATCCTCTCTGCTGCCTTGCCAATCTATCACCTTTATAGGCAGAGTTAAATACCGTCAAAATGTTAGCCAGGCTAACAGATCAAAGGATTCTGGACATCCAGAAATTTGTTCAGCTTCTGTTACTAAGCAACAAGATCAAAGCCAGGTTTGTCTTGAAAGTTCTAGGCCTAATGGCTGCGGCCATTGTTCTTCTTCCACTGGCTCGCTTCCACATGCGTCTCCTGCAGTGGATGTTATTCACGCAGTGGTCGTACCACGATCTGCCCATGAGACGCGAAATCTTGGTAACACAGTCGTGCAGGGCTCATCTACGATGGTGGATATCTTCCCCTCTTCTTCATCAGGGCCGACCCTTTGTTCCCCCTCCTCCAGTTGCCACAGTCACCACGGATGCCTCCCTGATCGGGTGGGGGGGGCATTATCAGGGCAGGATGGTCCACGGGACGTGGCAACCCATAGAATACCACCTACACATAAATGTCCTGGAGATGAGAGCAGTGCTTTTGACGTTGCAAGCCCTCGACGACTTTCTTCCCACGGGGACTATTGCAGTACAGACGGACAACATGTCCGTGGTCTGGTACATCAACAAACAGGGCGGAACGAGGTCCTATCCCTTATGTCGAGAAGCTCTCAGACTTTGGCAATGGGCGATCTCTTCTCAACGGTTTCTGATAGCAACGCACATCCCCGGCAGGTCCAACCTATTGGCGGACAGGCTAAGCAGATCTATTCTGATGCCTCACGAGTGGTCTCTCAATCAATCTGTAGTGGATCAGATTTTTCTGAAGTGGGGCACCCCTTGTTGCGATCTTTTCGCTACCCCTCAAAACAGCAAGTGCCCAGATTACTTCACACTTTTTCCCCTTCCAGGCCAACCATTGAGAGACTCTCTAACCCAGGATTGGCCTCGGGGACTTCTTTATGCTTTTCCTCCCTTTCCATTGATTCCACAAGTCATTCAGAAAGCCACCATTTTGAAAGCCAAATTGATCCTCATTGCTCCATATTGGCCTCGACAAATTTGGTTTCCGTCTCTACATCATCATCTTCTGGTGCAGCCCTGGCATCTGGACCCAGTTCGGATCTTTTGATCCACCAGTCGGGTCAGCAGCACCGGGCCATTCATTCTCTCAACCTCACTGCTTGGTTGCTCCACTTCCTTCCCTAGCCAGGCTACCAATGATTTCTGACTCAGTCAGAGACATTTTAGTGTCTTCTTTAAAGTCGTCCACTAGAACTATTTATGCTAGCAAGTGGCGACGTTTTTCGATTTGGGCAAACGCCGGAAATATTGATCCTTTTACCGCTCCTGTACATTCTGTTTTGGATTTCCTGGCGGAGGTTTTTCATTCAGGATCTTCGTCATCTACAGTCAAAGTTCAACTGGCTGCTATTTCCAAGTATCATGTTGGCTTGCATGACAATAACATAATGTCTCATAGGTTATGCAAGGCCTTTTTAAGAGGAGTTTTTCTCCTAAAACCGCCTGTGAAACATCCTCCTCCGCAATGGGATCTAAACTTAATGTTGGCATCCCTAATTCTACCTCCTTCGAACCGTCTGCTACGTGTTCTTTAAAGTTATTGACGTGGAAAACTATATTTTTGCTGGCTGTTACTTCTGCAAGAAGAGTTTCTGAGATTCAGGCCCTCTGTATTCGTTCTCCTTATCTGGTTTTTCATAAGGATAGGGTTTCGCTTAGA
Source organism: Protopterus annectens (assembly GCF_019279795.1). Classification (NCBI taxonomy): domain Eukaryota; kingdom Metazoa; phylum Chordata; order Ceratodontiformes; family Protopteridae; genus Protopterus; species Protopterus annectens. The sequence goes on from NC_056733.1 coordinate 831,946,371, forward strand.
ACTAACCCTTCCTTTCTTCCCAAGGTTGTATCTCAAACCAATATTAACCAATCTATTGATCTACCAGTTTTCTTTCCTAACTATTCTGACAGAGCTGAACAGAAGCTGCATTTTTGGATGTTCATCGTCAGCTCAGGTACTACTTGCATAGGACTAAACAAATTAGAAAATCAGACCAATTGTTTGTCTCCTATGCAGAAAACAGGTTAGGTCTTCCAGTTTCTAAAGTGACCTTATCTAGATGGTTGACTTCCACCATTTCCTATGTGTACTCTCTAAGGGGCAAACAACTATCTTCTAAGCCAAAAGCACATTCGACCAGGAGTCTATCCACTTTGGTAGCCTTTCAGGATAGACTTCCCATTGACACTATTTGTGCAGCAGCTACTTGGGCCACGCCTCATACCTTTGTGTCTCATTACAAGTTGGATTTGGCCTCCAGAGATAGGGCCAGTTTTGGTTCCACAGTTCTCAAGAGTCTGTTCCATTGAGCCACCCGGGATACAGGTGCTAGGGACGCGGTCCCATCCAGCAAGAATGAAGGCGAGATTGACAACTTAACATTTAGAAGTTATGTACCTACCATAACGTTCCAAGTTAGTTGTCTTCTCTCGCCTTCTTTCTTGCGTCCCTCCCTCCTTCCCCTGGCCTGGACAGATCTTGGAGAGTTCCTATTAGATTGCTTCCTCTGGAGCATTGTTATGAGGACTTCTTTTAGGAACCATGGTTCCTAATTATGTTAGGATAGTCTTTAGCAGGGTCAGTTAGCTGCCAAACGAGATCTGAGGTAGTTCCGCCTTGCATCATGGGATATAGGGTTGCCTCGAGCTGGTAAAAGGAGTTCTCGAGCTAAAGCAAGTGCCGAGTCGAAGCCGAGGATCGGCTCCGAACCCATCCAGCAAGAAAGAAGGCGAGAGAAGACAACTAACATGGAACGTTATGGTAGGTACATAACTTCTAATATATATATATATATATATATATATATATATATATATATATATATATATATATATATATATATATATATATATATATATATATATATACATAAAGTATGTTAACTGCATTTATGTAAATGTTTCAATTATCTAAAAGTATTTTTTTGAGTTAAAATGTATATATACAACAGATATGCAGTTGTGTATTAAAGCTAAAGAAAGTATTCAAAAGTATATGGACAAGTATTTCAAGCTGAAGTTTTAATTTCAAGTTATATTTTCAGACCGCTATATAACAGTATTGATTTTCATTTTATGTTTTAATCTGTGTTCAGATGATACTGGCAGAAAAGGTATTCCTTTAATGTTAGTTTAGTTATTTTTCAGAAGTTCAAAATAAATATTTTATTGCAAAAGTATACATTTGTCAGGTTTTAGAATATAACATTCATACTCCATTTTAAATGTTCAGTATAATACATTTCAGAATGTAATCTTCATACTCTGTTATACATTTCTAATAGACAGTTTACAACGTGCATAAATAGTATGCATATGTAATTAGAACAGAATTAAGTCACACCTCACACAATTCAGTCATTTGTAACAGGTTTATTGAGGACTATTTTACTGATTCTCTAGATAACTTATTTAATATACTCGAGGCATGACAGGTCAGGCTTAATTTGTTACCGAATACAGTGCACATAATTATTGTACATCAGACAAAGTTAAAAAGACACTGACAGGGTATGCAAAGGTACAGATCTGAAATGCAGAAAGCATATGTTTTATTAAATCTACTTCTTTTACAGCACATCAAGTATGTACAGGATATTTGAGAGACCAATATAAAATGCAAGCATCTATTAAAGCCCATAGAAATTAAAAAGGTAAATGGACAGGATTGTTAGTAACAAATCTAGCTGAAAATTTACAGAAACAAGTTAACATAGTAATTATGATTCAATATACATATATTATAGATGTAAAAAGAGAGTTTATAATAATACTGTTAAATATGGCCCAGTTATAATTAAACCATAAAGTTACAAGGCTTCAAAAGATTTTTCAGGTAATTAACAGACCATAATGCTCAAATGACACCTAGTAGTGGTCAAAATTAAAACTGGAAGTTTATTTACCAGATAAGGACAAATTATTTTATAGCTGTAATCTTAGTTCCATTAGTCATTATAGTATCATTTGTAGACTATATTCATAAGTTTATAAAGTAATTACAGAAGTGAATCCCAATTCAGTAGTTTGAGACCATTATAATATTTTAATAAATCCTACATAAATGCATTTAGTAAAATAGTCCTTGCATAGGCCCAGAAATGTAAGGTCAGACCTAACTTCAAGGATTATTATTATATTTTAATACGTTCTACATAATTACAGTTAGCAAAATTGCCCTTACATAGGCCTGAAAATGTAAGGTCAGACCTAGGTCTTCATTTCATATTTTAAAGTAGCTACAAGAATATAACCCTGTTTAGGTGTCTCAGGTGGATTTGTGAGATTAGGTTTCGCTTAAATGTAGTTTGTTATTCTCTTTGCATAGGCCTAGAAATGCGGAAAGGAATGTTTCAGTACAAATGAATAACCCTCAGTCAAGAATACTGATAAGAATAAAATGTGATAACAGTATGTGCAGTACATTAGGTACAAATAGGCTTAGGAACCAATGTTAGAGAGGCATGTAGAACTTGTAGGAACTGTGCAGGGTTTTGGGATCAAATTAATTTTTTATGCAGACCAAGCTCAGGGGAGAAATAAAAACGTTTGTCCAACAAGGCATGAACCACTGGGTCTACTTTGAAACATCTAAAACCCATAACATCTAATTTCATAACATTGAGACCAGAACATCTAAAACCCATAACATCAAATTTCATAACATCTTGCACTACAAATCACAAGAAAATAACATCCCGTCCACATATAACGACACCAAACTACCAAACACACTTTTTACTACATTTCTGCAGGGGGGCTCTGCCCCCACACCCCCTTTAAATTAAATATACCAACTCCAAGATCGGACTACAGTGGAGAAAAAGGTAATTTCCTAACCCCACTGTATCAAGCCCCCTTGCAGAAATGTAGCAAAAAAGTGTGTTTGGTGTCATTATATGTGGAGGGGATATTGTTTTCATGTGATTTGTGCTGTTAGATGTGGGTTTTAGATGTTTTGGATTTTAGATGTTCTGGTCTCAATGTTATGAAATTAGATGTTATGAGATGTTGTGAAGGGGACCCGAGCCACCATGTAGATGGGAACTCTGCTTCTCATTCTTCTTAGAGTAAGGCTCATAGAGAGACTTTGCCATTGAAACCTTTTTTAGTGTTCCAAAGGAAAATACTTGAGAGACAGAAAAAAGCAAGACTGCTGCAAGTTGATAACAAAAGCATTTGGGCTACATTTTTGCATTTAGAGAAGTACATTTAAATGGTAAAATAAATACAATTATAAATCAGTTTTTGTGTTTCTTGCTTTTTATCTGAAGTTAAAACTGATAAGTTAAGGCATTTTTATAGTCTGTGTTGTGTTTTGATTTCTATGCTGGGCCTAAGTGTTTTTCTGAGTTTGGTTCCCTCTCTCCCTCCCTATACCTATTTTGGTTTTATACTTGGAGGCTTTTCATCTTCCTGCACTGTGGAGCTGGCTCTAGAAGCTCCTCCCAGTTTTATCTCCTTTGCTTGTCTTACTGGTTACTGACAGAAGGAACTGGGAAGTCCATCCCCTTAGACTTAGTGTACATTGACATTGCCTTGGTGTGTGTGTTCCCCATTGCTGTTTTGTTTGCCTTTGAATCCCCTTGCAATTACTTATTAGTCTTGTTTCTGGTATATTTTCACTAGTGGCTAACTAAAGTGTGTGTTTACATTAGGAAGACTGGGACTGCTATTCTAGTGGGAGTAGAAAGCCTGGTCTGTCTGAGTTGGGAAGCGCACCATTATAGCTAGTTGGTACCTTTTCACGTTTGTCCTACCCAAGTGTGTTTTTCAAAATTAAGAAGACTGAAACTGCTATTCTAGTGGCAGCAGTAAAGTAGACTGTCAGTCCGAGTTGGAAAATGCACAGGGAGGCTTAAAATGAGTTTGTTTTATCAGCCAGAGGGCTTTTTAAGGACTTGGTTGGGTGTTAATCTGCACTTGAGACCTACTTTAGTTTCACTTTTACATGAAGAAGTTCCAGGATCATCCATCTTGTAGTACAAGGTGTTTACCTGGTCTCCCTGAGTTGGGAGGCACTCCAGGGAGCTTAAAGTATAGTATTTTTATTGGCCAGCAGGCACAGGAGTTACTTTTCAGCTTTTTCTGGCTGAAATAAATTAAGCGTGTTTTCTTTTGATCTGTTCACTGCTCAGTCGTGGTAGCAGTACCCTGTGTAGTAGCAAACCTATAAAACTAGTACTTAGGACTATAACACATAACAGCCTTTGGATGGAGCTAAGCTTAGGGCAGCTAGATAGTGCTATAATCGTAGTGCCATAAGACACTATCAGACATCTAGCTTTCACCCTATACACCAATCGGGTGACTCTTGTAAAACCAAGACCCTAAACTGTACTAGTCCAACCCTAATACAGGTCCTGACATTCTGGATTTGCAACTTCCTAATGTCTCTGTGGCCAGCTTGGTAGAAATGTTCATCCCAAGACAATGCAGCAATTGTCCTGTGCACTCAGTCTTTTAATCCTTTAAGAAACTAACTCAGTATGTGAGAGATTTACATAACTTCCTTATAGGCAAAAATCTCACTTATGGACAAAGTTGTCAAAAACACGTACACTACATCTTTCACATGTACTGCTCACCGCACACATAGACTTTCTTATGCAGAGACACTTAAAAGAAACCTCTACAAACCTCAAAGACCTCCTAAGCCATCAAACTAACACCTACCCTCAGTGACCAATAAAACATGTAAGCCTACACCCAATGATCCTCCAAAAACAAAGCCCATAAGGCAAGCATACACTTTACTTGTCATGTGGGATTCTGTTTTAGGATACACAGATACTCCTCTCACCAGGATGACAAGGAGAAGGTAACTGTTAGTTGCCTATCTGGAGCTAGGATCCACAATATCACACACACTCGGGTCACTGCATCACAGGTACCAATATAGGTTCATAGGTTCATACTAGGCTATCTGCCCTGGGGCAATTATAAGCCTAGCCCGATTCTGTATGGCTTACGCCACCCCTTGATTTGAGTATACTGTGCCCTTTTTAAGGTTTAGTTTACTGTGCCTCTGTCTAATAGTGACACGGGAGTAATCCCTGGGACAAACCTACGATCCCCCATCCACCTATCGAGATTCTTCTTGAAGAAATTCAGTGAGGTGCTCTGCCTCACATGAACTGGAATTCTATTCCAGAGCGAAGGGAGCCTCTGGGTTATGAACCTATCCCTCCAGCAAGTTCTATTTATTTCTGTGCTGAGGTTCAAGTCCCTCGAGCGTGTGGCTCTAAGGGATTTAGATTTACTGAGGTGGAGCATGTCCATTAATTCTGCATTTGACATAGCTTTGTATGTCAGGCATAGATCACCTCGAAGTAGGCGGTATGCAACTAAGTAGAGCTGGAGTTTTTTTAACCGAGCAGCATATGGCATCTGTTTGAGACCCTTGATCCTCTTGGTGAGATACTTTTGGGGTCTTTCTAATTGCTGCAGGTGTCGGGTAAGGTACATCCCAAAAGGGGCATTGTATTCTATGATGGGCCTGATGAGGGATGAATAAAGGGGCACGATTACCTCTCTTGATCTAGATGTGAAACCCTTCGTGATGAGGTGGGCTATGTAGAAGGTCTTTCTAACCACTTTGGCAATGTGGTTTTCAAAGGAGAGATTGCTATCGACTTGGGTCCCCAGGTCCCTAATAACTTTCTCTGTACTTAATGGGTTTCCGCCTATGTGGTAATTTGTGGGCACATTGTTTTTGCCAAATTGTATGACTATACATTTTTTGGCATTTAGCTTTAAACCATGGCGCTGGCACCAGTTATCTGTCTCTGTGAGACCTTTTTGAAGGATGTTTGTGTCAGCTGGAGAATCGATTATGGCGCCCAGTTTGCAGTCGTCTGCGAACTTGGTGAGCCATAGTCCTCCCACGTTTGCCTGTACCTCGGAAAAGTATATACCGAACAAGAGTGGTCCCAGGACAGAACCCTGTGGGACGCCATTTGTGACCGGTTTCGAGTCTGACATGGCTCCAGCAACTCTCACTCTGTGGGTTCTGTCTTTGAGCCAGTTTGCGACCCATCTTGTGACATAGGGGTTTATATTTAAGATGGATAGCTTATCTATGATGCCTGAGTGGGGTATTGTGTCAAATGCCTTTGCAAGGTCCAGATAGGCTGTGTGGACTACCTTCCCTTCATCTATGGCTTTGGTGACTGTTTCGAAGAAGTCAACCAGGTTCAAAAGGCAGGATCTGCCCTTGACAAAGCCGAACTGGGTAGGATCTAGTGTCTGTAGGTCCCCAATGTCTTTGTTTATGAGCTCCATGATGATCCTCTCCATAGCCTTGCAGACTAAGCTAGTCAGGCTTATGGGGCGATAGTTTCCAGGGTCCGTAGAGGTTCCACCTTTGTGGAGTGGGACCACTGTTGCTGTACGCCATTCTGTGGGCACATATCCTGTAGTGAGGCTGAGATTGTATAGCTGTTTTATTTGAGGGATTAGTTCCTCTTGGAGTTCATGTAGGACGCAACCTGGGATGCCATCTGGTCCCATGGAAGCAGTGTTTTTTTGTTTTGGAGAGGGCAGCCTTCAGATACGAACCTGGACTTCAACACAAACAACCTGGACCAAATATGAATCTGTCTTAGTTCATATGGCTATAAATTACCTGAGGTATACATAATACGATACTATATGAAAAGAGACATTATGGATCTCTTTGAATGTGTGTCACAGACAGGTGCATGCCTTACATTGAGCAGCATTCTTCCTTCACCAAGGATGATGCTAGGCTATGGACAGAAAATGATTGATTTTAATAATTGGCTTAGTTTCTGGTGTTACTCTAGGGGAATCCAATATCTATCAGCATGGGGCGACATGGTTAACAGACCACTTGCTTTACCAAAGATTGTTTGCACCTGTCCCCACTGGTCTTTTGGATACTGGATAAAACTCTATCCACCCCTTTACAGCCTTTTTAGGCAATGTCAAATTGACAAAACTACCAACATAAAAAACACTCATGATGCTAAGAGCCTAAACAAGAAACTTTACCCCTTCAAGCTCTTCTCACTCTGGAGAATTTAGACATCTGTGCTGTTACCAAGACTTTTTTTTAAAGCCGCAGAAAGTGATTCAGCAATGGAAGGCTACAGTGCCTTCCAAACATTTAGACCAACCACAGCACAAACAGGGGCTAAAGGTGGAGGTGTTTTAATCTATGTTAACAAATACAGCTCTAAGTTGTTAAACAGGATGAGGCCCTGGAATTCATCCAAGTGTCCACAGACAAAGTTCCCTGCCATGTACTGGCCAGCTACAGGTCACCCACAATGACCCACAAAGCTTGCAACTCTTGCCTAGACTTAATAGGGGTACTCACCATCCAACCAAATACCCTATTCATGGGAGACTTTAACTCTCTATGGACTGGGAAACGTACACTCCTTGCAACTCACAGGCAAAGTGTTTCCTGGACTTCAACACAAACAACCTGGACCATGCAGTGCATTCCTAAACCAGAGTATCCAGCATACTGGACCTAGTGCTCACCAACATGGGAGAGTGTTGCACCCCTCCCCCCATGTTCATATCCTCATTGAAGTCTGACCATAAACCTGACTCCCTCAAAATAAAATTCAACCCATAAAACCCAACTAAACCTGTAACAGTTAGGAACTATACCAAAGCAAACTACCTTCTATTAAGTGATGGTTTGTCAAAATTCATAGCTCCCCCAAACCATGAGAACACAGCTACCTATGCAGAATTATTTGTGGAAACCCTGTACAAACATAAATAGCTGCATTGAGGCTGCCGTATCTACCAGGCCCCAGATCTAATACCAAAAACTAACCATACTAGTAGAATCCTTACCTTAACAGTCTATATGACTAAATAAAAAAAAAATCATAGCCAAAATTAGAACGAGCAACTCTCAGAGTCTAGAGCTCTCTGATTCAGCTAAACTAGAAACTAAAAGGTGTAATAAAGTCTGGCAAGACCGTTTACAAGGTTAGGATAGCCTCCCAGGCTAAGGACAATCACAAGACTTTCTTCAGATATGTCAGCAATCTTAAAGGTGATACTCAGTGTGCGTAATTGGTGGTAAGAGCATCTGAGCAGGCACAGAGGATGTGCCAGCCTGCCCATCTTTGGTGTATTTTTGAGGAGAAACACTAGAGGGATCAAGAGGAAAAGAAATGAAAGATCTGAGGAAAACTCATGATCACAGTGGAGTCGTTCACTAGTGGCAGAGGCTGCAATAAAAAACAAAGCCTCCCTGCTAACTTTTTTTTGTTTGTTTTCTTGCGGAGTGGGAAAGGATTAAATATCTTACTAAAACCCATACTCACGCTAAAGCAGGAGAAGGATTCTCTAAAAAAAAATAGCAGGTGAAGAAAAGCACCCAATGCAAACTCAGCACATGTAGCACAACCAGTGCTCATCCCTACAGAAATGTCAGTAATACAAGCTGCCGGACAATAACAAATATCTATTGAAGAGGAATACAGAAAACTTACTTTCAAGAAAGAGTGTGTTTGGAAACCCTTAAAACACACTATCCTTTTAAAACAAATCAGTCATGACAATGCTGCACCAAAAATAAGAAAGCCTTCATATGGGAAACTACCATACCAGAACTAAAGAAATATTTTTCAGTGGAAGGTAATCCCCGATGGGGAACTTGTATGCCTAGCCCAAAAACCAGAACCAATGGACAGTCTCCAAAGCACAGAAGTACTCTTCAGTCTTCTGCTGCAAGAAAGCTTGGAAGATTGGCACCATAGCTGCCCTTTATATACTGTGTTACACAAGCAGCAACTATGGCATGTGGAAGGTGCCCTAAAGCTTTGGAGGTGGGATGATGGGGGGCAGTTCTTGGTAGGACATCCCATATAGCTTAGGCTATTGCAGCGGTGATCTAGTAAAGATAGTCACAGATTTCAGAAGGTCTTTTGGCTGGTTATATGACTATAACTGGGACTGCTTCTATATTTGTCTGACACTATACGTTTGATATAGATATTTTCTCATTTTTAAAGCAAAATATGATTGCAAAGTTACAGGCCAAGGAATCTCTGAGGAGGACAGTTATAGAATTACTAGAAATCAGCTTCTCAGCATGTTTTTCAACAAAATATTCCCCTTGTGAAATTCTTTTGGAATGCCCCTTGAGGTTACCAGCTACACCACTGCCTCATAACTTAAAGATACAAAATATTGATAAAGCAAAATTTCTGTATTGTAAAAAAAAAAAAAACTTATTTCCTATCTGCAATAAATCCACTCCCAAATAATATCAGTGAACAGCAGCCTGATCCCCTCCTGCAGCCATGACATCAGGCCCAGTGATTGGTTCTGTATCAAAGCATTTACCTGACAGCATTTACTTCAACTCAGATAAAAGGGTACTTTCTTAGTCATCCTTGCAGCAGCAGCCACAGCCATTCATTCTGAGGGTTCAACAACATAGATCTCCCACATCAGAAATATCTACACCAATGGATAGATCCAATTGAAAAATGACAAAAGCCATTAGTGTAAGGAGTAGCTATGGCCACCATCAAAAGGACCCTGGGGTTTCCAACCAGACCCAATCTGCTTTCACTGGATAGGAGGATTATTTCACTTGATGCCACCTGTGATGTCCTCACCCAGTGATCCAGAAGACTTGACTTTAAATATATCTTGTGAATCAAGAAACAAAATGCCACTTGTGGAAATTGTTATGCCATATGCATAAGATCAAAATGTATTTGGAGTCATCAAAATGGTCATCAAGCCAAAATAACTTACCCTTGCCAACAATTCCTCGAGCAGCCATCACAGTTATTTTCATTTCAACACTGCTGCAACTTTAAAATGCTATAATCATCTTTGCCCTGTTGCTGTACTTCTTACTTACTGTTTTTTTAAAGATAAAAAGCAAATACTGTTTTTTCTTCCGCCAAGATAAGTGCAACATACTGGCATCCCCACTGCCAAAACTTTAAAAGTGTCAAACTGCTGGGCATGTTCTTTCATTACTTCTGCTCATGAAGCAGGCATATTTATGAAAACCATCCTATGCAAAATACCCAAAGTCTTGTAAACCGTAGATGCAAACCACCAGGGAGACAGCAATGACAGACTATTCCTTGCATTCATCTTCATCATCAAAAAATGGTTACATGTATTCAGCAACAAGAAAACTTACTTTGTTACTACAAGCCAGTGTGAGACTTTTCTTAACCAAACCTGCAGCAAAGTAAACTGTACTTCCCTGCAAACTCTTACTGCCAACCTGACAGCAGTAAGCAGGCATCCCCCACATGAAACATTGATTAATATCTTAAAATAGATTCTACATCATGTTGATTAATTAATCTGCACTGACTGTATTGTTTGCTTGACTCTTTACCAGGACTCCCCCCATGACGTGACTGGAGATGACACAAACAAACTTATCTTTTTCTTAAGTTACAGCATGGCAATCTTGTCTACTGGACTGTGTGGCAAAATGTACTTTATTTGTGCCAAAAAGCTTACTGATGGCTTCCAAAAAAGATTGTCAAGGGTTGTTACATTGAGGAACAGCTGGCTGTACATATCCAAACATCCTATCTTCCAAAAAAAATCAAAAACATGCAATATAAAGAAAAAAAACCTCAGACTGCAAATGCTTTCACCTTTAAAAATCCAGTCAGCAAAACTGTGGCATAATTTACTGCCACAATCTAAAACAAGTTGCATTTAAAGGACTTTCACACAGACTGTGATGATATCATGTCTGGGGCAGACATGATTCCAGGCTGTAGGGTATCAGAGACTGTTTGAGAATTAAAAAAATGTCTATAGACTCTTTAAATGTTTTGGGGTAATGTAGCCTTTGAGTCTGTTCATCAGATCACCATTAAACTGACTGCTATTAGGGCATTTGTGCTATGGATCAGAAATCATGCTGGATGCAGTTATTCTTGCATTGTTTCTAGTTTTAGTTTTATGCATTTGATATAAGAGTAAACAGCAGCATGTAAGACAGTTTGACTGAACAGTTTTGAAAGAAATTATATATTTTTTTAGATACAATAATAAACCAAAAAAGTTTGTTGAACTCTTACCATTGCAGGTAGACAGGATGCTTTTGTTGCTAATAAAATGATTTTCATTAAAAGTTGAAAAAAATGTACCTGCAAAGATTGCATTGGTACAGCTTGTAAAAAAAGTCTGTTAAAATGTCAGATGCTGCCTGTGCATGTTTGCAGCTCTCACGTTTGTAACAGAAATATAAAGCACTAGCTAGGGAACTGTGAAGGAATGAGACTTTCTATGAAAAAAAAGAGTGGAATCCATCTTGAATTAAAATGCAATCTAGTCACTTAAATGTTATTTTTTTCTCCTGATATAAGCATGTTCCTAGCTCAGCTATACAAAAATAAAATTATTCAGGTGGGGGTAGCCACATTCTTTGATTTCCTGTCCTTGCCTATTTAAGTGGTACAGTTTGAAATATTTTCTGCTTAAAAACCTCAGCTTTGGCCGGCTAACATCTAGCTGTATGCAACTGGGCGTATAAGAGAATTTAAGTACCTTTATCTGCACTTTTTTTGAAATAATACAGTATCTAAACTGATTTAACTGTGTTGCATGATTATTAACTGAACTGGAAGTTTTGACTCTGCTCTTCAGTTAGGTTTCCCACTCACCCTCCCTGTTTCTGTTTTGGTGTTAATCTTAGTGGCTTTGAAACTGCCCGCCCCTCTTGTAAATTTGTGTTTGGATACTCCTTCTGGGTCCATCTCATTTGCTCACTCAACTGAGTGCAGAGAGATCATATTCTGATTTCAGGCACTCCTACTGTGTACAAAGAGAGCATCTGGGAAAGAAAACAAAAAAAAATTTTAAGCTTGTTTCCTGCCTTTCCTGTTAAGTGGTCTAGACTGTTTGTAGGCTTCTGCGCCCCCCAAGCCCTTCTATGTTGGAGGGAAGCCTTCTAGCTTACTTTTGTTTCTTATAACTAGCCAGTTTTCTAGTTTCAGCACTCAAATAAAATTCTTTGAACTCAGCACTTGTTCAGAACTCATTGTAAGCACTACATAAGCTGCAAATTACTACAGCACTCAACTTTCCTCACTTGTCTAGTGCAAAGCAGTTTTTAGTACTTAATAAATAAGCACTTATCCAGGCATGTCTAAGGGTCAGCTCCCAGTGATTTCTCCTGTCTACCTGATGAATCTGGGCATCTTGGGGCAATGCAGCAATTGCCTCATGTACACAGATAACCCTCTTCTCCTACCACCCAACACTACAACCTGTGAGAGATGTACTTATATAGCCAAACTGGAAGCAAAGCTCTCTTCACCCAAGACTGGTCTAGACAGTCAAGAGGAGAAGTTAAACACTTACACCACACTCATCACATAGTTCCTCAAAACCTACACCACCAAAACACACACACAGAAACACAAAACGCACACCTACATTCGCGGAGGCTCTCAATAAAAACCTGCCCAAGCATCAGGGACATCCAAAGCATAAACACAAGCAAACTCCAACCCCCCCCAACACAACCCAAATGACACATAGCCCACAAACACAGTGTGCCACTCAACCACAGCCCATAAGGCATAACAATGTACCCATCACTCTAGCCATAGGTGACTCTATACTCAGGCACACTGATGTTCCACTCACTAGACTAAACAAGGAGAAAGTTACTGTCAGCTGGCTGTCAGGTGCCAGGATCCGCCACATAATGCATGCACTCAGGTCACTTCACAATAAGTACAAATATGACACTGTCATTGTCCATATTGGTGTGAATGACCTGAGACGTACCTCCCTGGACTACATGAAAAGAGACATGGAGGAGCTCTCCGATCTTGTATCCCAGGCATGTATGACCCTAACCCTGAGTAGCATCCTGCCATCACCCAGAATGATAGCACAGTACAAGGGCAAAATGATTGACTTCAACAATTGGCTAAGCTTCTGGTGTCATTCTAAGGGGATCCAGTATTTGTCTGCCTGGGACGACATGATTGACAGTCCACGATGTTTTGCCAGAGATGGCCTGCACCTGTCGCCCTTAGGATTCCGGATACTGGCTAAGGCTCTTGCCACCCCTATAGTGCCATTTTTAGGCAAGTTTCAAATGACAAATTCACCACCGTAACAGGTACAAGCAAGCAAAATCTGAGGGTAATGCTACTCAATGCTAGAAGTCTAAACCTCAAAATGCACTCACTCGAGGCACTCCTTAAAATGGAGAACATTGACATCTGTGCAGTGACAGAGACCTGGTTCAAAGCTCCAGAGAGCACCCCTGCATTACCAGGCTTCAATTCATACCACACCTTTCGGCCACCTAACCCAGAAAGAAGCACTAAAGGCGGAGGCATGTCCATATTCATTAAGGATATCCACACCTCCAGGCTAGTTGCACAGCATAATGCATCCGAGATTATCCAAGTGCAACTAACTCTGGGCAAGACCGCAATCCAAATTGTAGCTTGCTACAGACCCCCACCATGCCCCAGGATTCACACTCCTCATTTCTTGATACACTAGAAAGTATTAGGGTACAACCCAACACCCTAATAATGGGCGATTTCAACTACCCCACCATTAACTGGGAAAACTACTCATGTACCAACTCATTTGCTCAACGTTTTCTAGAATTCATAAATTCCAACGCCTTGGATCAACTTATTCACACCCCCACCAGGGGCAGCAATATCCTAGACCTGGTCATTACCAACATGGGAAACCGGTGTTCCACACCAGAGGTCAATTCCTCGTTGGTCAGATCCGACCACAAGCTAATCGGCCTAGACATCCACATCCCACCCCCACCCCCAATTAGGGAAACCATCGTAAAAAACTTCTCCAAAGCCAACTTTACACTTCTTAAGACAGAAGTGGCAAACTTCATGACACCCATGCAGACGGGCAATAGAGGTATGACTGCCGAATCCTACAGAAATGCATTTTATAAGCACTTACACGAGTGCATGGATCATGCTATCCCTAATAGAACCAAGATGTTATCCTCCAAAAAAAGGAAGCCAATCTGGTGGTCCTCTGCCATAAACAAACTCTACAACAGAAGAAAGAAACTGTTGCAAAAAAAGAGTAAAATCCCATGACTGGAGGAACTCCTTGGTCAACCTCAGTAAGAAGCTGAGATCCCTCATAAAATCCTCCAAAACCTAGTTACGAAAACAAAATTGCCACTGACTCTAAAGACAGCCACAAAGCATTCTATAGCTATGTCAATAATCTAAATGGGAACACTGAGATCTGCTCTGAGTTACAGCACAATGGCACTAAATATACAGAACCAACTGATATTGCCAACATCCTAGCAGATAGGTTCAGTGCTAACTTTACCCTCCTCTCACCCCCTAGAGGGCCCATCTCTATACCGGAAGAATGCAAAGTTCCTATAATCACAGCTGCACAGGTAAAAAACACACTCTCCAAAGCCAAACAGCATCCATGGGACCTGACAATATCCCAGGCTGCGTTCTACATGAACTACAGAATAACTGGCACCCTACCTAAGTACCATGTTCAATCATAGCCTCACCTCAGGCTTTGTACCCACTGAATGGCGCACCACGATGATTATCCCACTCCACAAAGGGGGAGCCACGATAACCCCGGGAACTACTGCCCCATTAGCCTGACGAGCCTGGTCTGCAAGGCCATGGAACGTATCATTGTGGAACTCATAAACAAAGACATTGGTAATCTCCAAACTCTGGACCCTACCCAGTTTGGATTTGTAAAAGGCAGATCATGTCTCCTAAACCTGATTGACTTCTTTGAAGCAGTCACCAAAGCCATAGATGAGGGTAAAATGGTTCACACAGCTTATCTAGATCTCGCCAAGGCTTTCAACACCATCCCCCACTCTGGAATTATAGATAAGCTCACTAAACTAGGTATAAATCCCTATGTCACAAGGTGGGTTGCCAACTGGCTCACAGACAGAACCCACACTGTGAAAGTAGCGGATTCCAAATCCGACATCAGACCAGTGACAAGTGGAGTACCACAGGGTTCAGTCCTGGGTCCTCTCCTGTTTGGTATCTACTTCTCTGAAGTGCAGGCCAACACAGAAGGTCTTTGGTTAACAAAGTTTGCAGATGACTGCAAACTAGGAGCCATAATCGAAACTCCTAACGATGTGGACAAACTACAAAAGGGCCTCACTAAGATACCTGGTGTCAAAGCCATGGCCTGAAGCTCAATGCCAAAAAGTGTATTGTCATCCCCTTTGGTAAAAACTCTGTACCCATGAACTACCACATAGCTGGTAGTCTACTTAATGCCAAAAATGTGATGAGACCTTGGGACACAAGTAGTCTCTCCTTTGATAATCACATCACCACAATGGTCAGGAAATCCTTCTACGTGGCTCATCTCATCACAAAAGGATTCTCATCCAGAAAAAAAGAGGTCATTGTTCCCCTGTACTCATCACTCATTAGACCCATTATAGAGTACAATGCCCCTTTTGGTATGTACCTCACAAGACATCTACAACAACTGGAAAGACCACAGAAATACCTCACAAAGAGGATTACTGGCCTCAAACAGATGCCCTATGCAGACAGTCTCAAAAAACTACAGCTTTACTCCATCGCATATCGCCTACTTAGGGGCGATCTCTGCCTAACATACAAAGCTATTTCAAACCCAGGGATGTTGGACATGCTCCACTTAAAGAAATCCAAATCCCTCCGAGCTACACGCTCTAGGGACATAAACCTTGTCACCACAATAAACAGAACATGCTGGAGGGATAGATTCCTGTCCCAGAGACTTACCATACTCTGGAACAGACTACCTATCTATGTCAAACAGAGCTCCTCATTAGCACTCTTCAAGAAAAATCTTGATGATTGGATGGGAAATTCACCCCGGGGATCACTTCTGTGGCTCTGCTCGACAGGGTAAACTGGAACACAGGTGATTAACTTGCAAAACTTCAGAAAAATAGTTGAAATTAAATTACTTTATGGCCAAGCCATAAAAAGATGTTATCTTTCAGTGTCAGTGCAGTAACAGACACAATGTCTATTCTAGGGAGATTTCTATATTGTGAAACAATTACTAGTTTTGAAATGTGTAGGAAGGTGATTGTTTTATGACTTCCAGGATCTGACAATCTGAGGGAAAAGCCCTTGTGTATGTATTTTCACAGGTAGATGCTAAATGCTACCAGCTGCATCAATGGGGGTTTTACCTGGGATAGAGTCAAATGACAAGAAGTGTTGTCATCCTGCAAGCTATCCCAGCAGTAATATTTGAGTTAATTTAAGAACTCTCTTGAGAGAGACTGAGTATTCTGTATTTGTCTTTGACCTGACAACATCAGCTAGAAGACCCATTCACCACATCTTCCTTGCTTGCTATGTAAGCAAGTTAACTAGGATATAGTAGTTCTCTAGATATAGCGGATCTTAATTTAGATGTTTTTATTTATTATGTTGTTTTAAATATTTCCTGTGATTTTGAACTCTGATGTTACTGTGATTGTATATTGAGTATTTTCTTGTTATTTTATTATTTATTATTAAATATATTTAAACCTTTTATTGCAGCTGATATTTGTGAGACATATTTAAGTTCTAAGAGTACTTGTATATTTATTTGGTGACACTGTGTAGGCCACTCCTAATAGTCCGGCTCTTGGTCAAACTACCACTTGTATTGATAGTAACATTACACAGTAGGATTGGAAACCCTTTGTTAAGGGCCTTAAAGTAGCTGATAAAGAGTTGGCTGGTGGCAGTGAAAACTACCTTATAGTCTGGGCCGAAGAAGGCATAGCTAGTAAACCTGTGCCAACCTTTCTCAGGTGTGTGTGTGTGTCTGTGTAAAACAAACCTCAAAGAGTGTGTTTGTCAGCTACTTGGGTAGGGACACAAAGCACTGGTTGGACAGAGAGGGTGCTGGAGGTCTTGCCTTGGCCACTCAGCAGATATCTCAACTCTATAGCTGTGCCAGCTGTCTTATTGGGGATCTGGAGAAAGAGGAAGAAACCAGCCCCAGACTGACTGTGGTGTATGTGTGCTGTTAAGGGAAATTGCACTTGATGCAGAGAGCTGCATCTGGAAATACTGTGTGTACTTGTCATCCTCCCAATGTACACCCCCCCCACTGGTGTTAGTGGTGAGGATTGAGGCTCCTTGATTAATGTTGCCAGTGGTGAGACGTCACACCTTCTAACATAAATGATACTCAGGATGAGTTAAAGGTGTTGCTGCTCATTGCTAGGAGTCTCAACAGGAAACAATATGATATGCTAGAGCTACTCCATGTCTGACTGTCCATGAAAAAAAAAAACTACCAAATTCTTGCTAGCTACAGGTCACCTTCCATGATACCTAGAGCTGCTTGAATCCCTCACTATCCAGCCAGTACCGTACTAATGGGTGATCTTAATTACTCCTCTATTGACTGGGAAGCATACACAACCACTAGCACACAGGCCCAAAGATTCCTTGACTTTGAAAATACAAATACCCTGGAGCAGCTGGTCTGCATGCCCACCAGGGTAACAAATACCCAAGATTTGATACTCACAAGTATGGGAGAGCCCTGCACCCCTCCCCATGTGTGATGTCTTCACTGGTAAGCCAGACCAAAATTGATTCCTGCAAGTAAGGCGTCTGCAAGGTCTCAAAATACCAACATGAACCAAAAAAATAACCAGCAGATAGTGGAAGCCATAAAAATATATTGTATCACTTGAGTCAAGACATTAATATACAAAACTACAAACCAGTTTCAGCTTATACTTAACTAAGCCTTCATCAGTGTAAAGATACAATAAAGTGTCACTAGCCCATAAAACAATTAGAGATGTTCATTTAATCCTGGGGCAAAAAGCCCTCCCAGTTTAATGATCCATTTTCTCTTTGGCATTCAATAACTCATGCCATCCAGATTTATTATATTTCATACCCAAGATTTTATCAATAATCATAAAATGAAAAGATGCTGTTTGGTGAACTTCAGTATGTTTGTATAGAGCATTTGTGTATTTTTTATTTTTTAATTTCACTAAGATGTTCTGAAATTCTACATTTAAGTGCTCTTGACGTTTGGCCTACATAAAAAGTGGAGCACTGGCAAGTGGCCAAATATATAACCCAATCTGAGCTGCAGTTCGCAAAGAAGGAAATGTCATAAACTATACTAGTATTGTTGTAGTGAAGCTGTTTGTTTTTAATATTCTACTGCAATGTGTACAATGACCACATGGGTAACATCCTGTAGCAATTTGTCCCTCAATAGTACTCTGCAATCTTACCTTAGGTTTATATCTTCCTTGTTTGTAATGGTTAAAGAAGGACGCCAGGTTCCTCCCATTCCTAAAGGAAAATAGGCAGTCTGCTCCCAATAATTCTAAGAGCCTATTATCTGCCTTAAGGATGTTCCAATTGAATTGTACACTGTCTAAGTGCCCCAACATTTCTACCATTGGAAAATGATGTAAACACTTTACTCATAAGGAGCCTCCTAACTGGGAAAACACTGAAGTGCACAAATGCTCTATACAAACATACTGAAGTTCACCAAACAGCATATTTTCATTTTATGATTATTGATAAAATCTTGGGTATGAAATATAATAAATCTGGATGGCATGAGTTACTAAATGCCAAAGAGAGAAAATGGATCATTAAACTGGGAAGGCTTTTTGCCCCAGGATTAAATGAACATCTCTATTTTTTATGGGCTAGTGACACAGTATATAAATGCATGACACTTTATTGTATCTTTACACTGATGAAGGCTTAGTTAATTATAAGCCGAAACCGGTTTGTAGTTTTGTATATTGATGTCTTGACTCAAGTGATATAGTATATTTTTATGGCTTCCACTATCTGCTGGTTATTTTTTGGTTCATGTCTTCACTGGTAAGATCACATCACAAAATGGTCTCTCTGGAAATTAAGGTAAGACTAGAACCCACCAACCCTTCCACCAAATCCCAAGAACTTTAAAAACTTTTCTAAGGCCAACTACCCCTGTTAAGCGATGGCATAGCTAGATTCTAAGCTTGCCAAATCCTGAAAACACAGTAGCCTATGCAGAACAGTATACTACAGTCCTGTATGACCACATAAACATAGAAATGGTGGTTCCAAACCAAAATAAGCCCAGGTCAAATCTCAAAAACAAGCCGCCCTGATGGACCCCTGGTCTTAATAGCTTGTACAACAGAAGAAAGAAAACCTTGTCAAGAAGTAGGAGGGAATGTGCACAATAGAGCAATACATCCCTCAGTTTAAATGAGCATATCAGGAAATTGGGAAAGTATTTGAAGGCTAACTTTGAGACAAAAATAGCCTCCAAAGCTAAGGATAACCATAAGGCATTTTTCAGCTATGTCTGTATTCTTAAGGACAACACCCAACAATGTGCAGAATTAGTTATCGATGGCATCTCCTACACCCATTTGGTTGACATAGCTAATCTGCTGGCTGATAAATTTATCTTAAACTTCACTCCCCATCACCCCATGTTCTCCCCCAAGTAATACCCCCACCACTCCTCCATCAATTATCACTACAGAACAGGTAGCACAGCACACTCCAGTGCTAAAAACATGCCATCAGTGGGGCCTGTCGATATACTGGGAAGCCTGTTTAAATAATTTGAATAGTGGCCTATCAGGTCCAATAAGTTTGCTATTTAACCATAGCCTGTAGATAGGCTTTGTTCTGACAGAGTGGAGAACAGCTACAGTCATAACCCTGCAGAAGGGTGGTCCGTCACCCGACCCCGGTAACTACAATCCCATAAGCTTGACTAGCCTTGTTTGTAAGGCCATGGAAAGAATAATCATGGACCCAACAAACAGACATAGGAAACCTCCAAACACTGGACCTGACCCAACTTGGCTTCATTAAGGGTAGATCATATCTGCTAAACCTTCTTTGAGAAAGTCACTAAGGCTATGGAAGAGGGTAAAGCACTGCAT
The DNA here is from genome assembly GCF_019279795.1 of Protopterus annectens. NCBI lineage: Eukaryota > Metazoa > Chordata > Ceratodontiformes > Protopteridae > Protopterus > Protopterus annectens. Next base: position 831,966,501 of record NC_056733.1, read on the forward strand.
ACCACATACCTTGACCTAGCTAAGGCATTTGACACAATACTCACTTAGGTATTATAAATAAACATACAGAACTGGGCATAAATCCCTATGTCATCAGATGGATAGCCAATTGGATATCCATCTGGTGACATAGGGTTCACCAGTTGGCTCAAGGCCAGGACACATTTGGTCAAAGTGGGTGGTCCACGTTTCAGCAAGGGGCCAGTTACAAGTGGTGTGCTACAAGGCTCAGTGCTGAGACCACTCTTGTTCAGAATTTGCATTACAGTCACCAAGGCAAATGTGGAAGGCCTCTTGATGACAAAATTTTCAGATGGCTGCAAGCTGGGAGGTATCACTGAATTTCCCCAGTGATGTAGATATCCTTCAGGAAGGTCTAAACCAGACAAATGATGTCAGAACCATGGCCTGTGTAAAAATCTGAAAATACCAATGCATAGCCACAAACCCATGCCTTCTTCCTGCCCTTAGCAGACATATACCGGGTAAATCAGGTTGTATTGGCTAGGCTTGTAAAAGCTCTCAATTCATTAGCCTAGTAATCTCCTGTGATAGAAAGGATACCTCTCAACCTCTTAGAACAAGAAATTTGAACAAAGCCATAAATAATGGGGTGAGCAAAACACTGAAATAGGGAAACTATTTAAATATTGCAATTACAAACTCAGAAAGTTGATATAATATCAGATTTTGCATTATCATGATTTTTTTTCAAGGGTATGAAATCTGAAACTCAAATGTCTGTCATTGTTTTCTGACTTCGTCCTTTAGTGATTTGTTATAAAAAAACATGATTTTTATGAGAAACAGACCAAAAATATTAAGCAAAAATCTGGATATTCTGCAAAAATCTGTATAATTGAGAGGTATGACAGGAAGATAAAGAAAATAGTCATCAGATACCATTCATAATGGAAACCAGCAACAATCTTCTCACCAGTTCAAAGGCCATCAAAGGCAAGTGGAAGGAGTACTTCAGTAGGAATGAAGAAAATCCCACAGAAACTGTACTGGCCCAACCATATCCTAAAGTAAAAGAGGAATAAGGAAGCCAGGATAGAAGAAGTAAGAACAGCAGTAAGGAAAATAAAGTTAGGGAAATTAGCAGGCTCATCTGAAGTAGCAGCAGATATGATCAAAATGTTGGGTGCATTAGGGGAGAAGTGGTTTCTGAAGTACTCATCATGGTCTGAAGAGAATTTTATATACAATATAACTGGAGAATAAGTATTCTAGTACAATTCTACTTCAACAAAGGGTTATTTCTTAACTGTGGACAGTACAGAGATATCAAACTCTTGTCACATTGGGTGAAAGTGCTGGAGAGGGTGATGAATGAATACACAGAGTCAGAAAGGAAAATGAGGGGGTTGGATTCAGATAAAGATGCAGTACAACTGACCCAGTGTTTGCAGTGGAGCAAATAGTGGAAAATAACTTGGAGATGAGGAAAGAGTCCAACTGGGCATTCCTAGACTTGGTGAAAGCCTATAATGAGATTCCAATAAAGTTAGTTTGACAGCTCTGCAGGGATTTAATGTTTTGGAAACATTGGTTGAATTAATGCAAGCTATGTACAAAGACAACCAGGACAAGTACATACAGCGTTCTGACTCACAGAGCTGCTCCCAGTGGGAACTGGTGTGCATCAGGGATCAGCTTTGAGCTGAGTCCTGTTGCTACTGGTGGTGGGCTACATTAGCAAACAGCTTAGAGAGGACAAGTCATCAAACCTGCTGTATGCAAGTATTGGTCAGAGAAGACTGTAGGGTCACTAAGAGATGACTCTGAAAAGGAACTTCAGCAAATGATAAGGGCTGGAATGCAAAACTGAAGGCATGTGGAGTGAAACTGAGTACAGACAAGACAGCTGACATGATAGTGAATGGAATCCAAAGAAGCTGAAAATTGGGATAGAAGAGAAAATACTGTAACAGTGTACCATCTTCGAGTATACCAGAGGTGTGGTTGAGGAGAAGGAAAACTGTATAGTAAAAGGTGTTGCAGCCAAATGGCGTAAAGTGTCAGGGGTAGTGTATAACAGAAGACTGCCAACACATCTGAAGAATAAGATGTACAAACCAGTAGTTCAACCAGTGCTAATTTACAGTTCAGAAACCTAGGCAGTGAAGGCAGAGTAGCTAAAGAAGCTGGTGGTGATGGAGATGAAGTGTCTGAGATGGGTAGTAGGACGCCAGTTGTGGCATACTTTCCAAAATAAGGACAACAGAGCAGAAGATGAAGTACCTCTAATTGCAGAGAAGGTACAGCAGAACAGATTATGGTGGTTTGGTGACATGCAGGAAAGCAGAAGATGGTTTGTTAAAAAAATATTTTGGGGAGAAACAGAAAGAAGGCAAAGGGAGGCAAGGGCATCCAGCCAAGCTATGGATGATGTAAGAGAAAACCTGTGACAGGCATGACTGTCAAATAAGGTAGGATAATGGCTCTGAATAAGAAGCGGCAACAGTTGATGTAACACCTCATCCGATGTATAAATGGAGGAAAGGGGGTTGATGATAATGAAGAACAGTTCTTCCCCAAACATGATTAAGTAGAGGTAAATGTTGCGTTTTCATGTATATTTAGAAAATGCCGTTTATTCTTTTACTTACCACCTTTATTTGTCCCAGAATTTTATTAGACTCTTCTGTGACATTATTTGTTCTGCTTGTGTGTCTGTGATACGCTCTTATCTTCATTGCTTGTTCCTGTATACAGCTTTGTCTGGATGATGCTGTAAGACATAACACATTTGCATTTGCAAATTAAAAAAGGAATTAAGCAACCACAAGGATGACATGGATGAGCAGGACCCCACAAAACTTCAGTCCAAGGCTCCAATGTAAGGCTATCCCTCCAAAAAGAATGTAGAGAGCCAATAATTCCAAAAGGTTTATTAACACACACTTCTCAAACAAATCAATTGACAATACATAAAAAGGATTAAACATTTTCATTTCCAACAGGAAACTTCATCAGAAACCTTGGACTGAAGTTTTGTGAGGTTCTGGTCATTTATCTACTTCAGTTGTCCTTTTGTGGTTTATGGGTGAGCAGGAGCCAAGATGAAATCTTGCTCCAAAATGATTCAAAAGTAGCATGCAACCAGTTAAATTGGCTGTCTTGCTGTCCAGTATGAGCTTTTTGTGCTACCTATTTAATCTGATCTAAATATTCTCTTATCTTGGTTTTGTAGTCTGGGATTTAAGTACACAGTTCTTAAACAAGCAGAGCACATTTCCCTTCCTTAGTAGCAAGTTTGAAGTCCAGGGCCATTTTATTTTGCAGGATTACTTTTGTCATTGTTCATAGTTAACTGAAGGAGCTAAACAATTTTTTTAATTGTTTATAAAGCTTTCCCTGCCCCATACCAAGAAAAAAAGAGACCTCATTATGATTTTTGTCATTTATGACAGTGGCTGAGGACCTGGTCCATTTTACCTAAACTTTCTAGGTCTTTCCTTTGTCACTTGAATGTTGTGGGATACATAGGTCAGGTGGCAGCTCCCCAAAAAGTTTTAGGGGAAGCAGTGGTAAGCATGCTTACCATAGATGACATAGACCCATGGCTTTTGGTATATGAATATAATCAAAGTCTGTGCAGTTTGGCTGTGTGTGTGATAAAATGGATGAATATCAGTGAGACACAACACAGAAACTTAATACTTGTTTACAGTCATTACTCCTGAAGAAAAGTCACAACTAAACTTTTGTCCATATAAGCTTTTAAAACATATTTGCATTTTCAATTACTCTGTCCAACTTTGGTGTGGTGATTGGGATTGGTATCAATTTGATGGTAACACCATAAGATCAAAGTTTTGAAACTTCAAAATTGAAATAAAAAAAAAATTAAAAAACTTTTTTAAAAGTTTTTGCAGGGGGGCAAAACTTTTTATTTCTCAGACTTTCAAAACATCATGACCATAAGAAAATTGACATTTTGAAAATTTGAAAATTAAAAGTAGACCCCTTGAAAGATGTTAACTGTCTCTAGGGGATTTCATTGGGATGAAGATATTTGATAGAAAGACGATAAAGATTAGGTTCTTAATGATGTGTTAAAAAATGAATGATTGGTGGCTTTAATCTGATATGTCTTGCCTTTAACATTTGTATTTTTTTTCAGATTTTTCTCTTCACTGTCTCTTCCATTTTAACTTTCTGAGGTGGGCAAGATGAATCCAGCCATTTTTGGAAGGTGGTCTGTTCTCTTCCAAGGGTATCCCACGGGATTTCCTTTCATGTGGGTACACTGGGCTGTCCATTCATAAGTTCATGTGGTGTTAGTCCACATTTCTGAGGGGAATTTCTCAATTTTGTGAACACATTGGTTATGCAGAAGTGTTCTCTATTCTCTGCAGTCATCATTTTGAAGCCTTACTTTAAGGTAATTTTATTTTCTGCTTGGGGTTTGGCATAGGAATATGAAATTTCTGCTTTACTCTCCATTACGGAAGCATGGCTTGTAAAATGGCTTCCTTGGTCATTATGGACTTTTTATGGAACTCCCCAGATTGTGCAAATCCTCAATGAGAGAATAAAGCCTATTGATTGAACATGCAATTCTTGCAGCTTCATAGGTGTCGTCATGTCTTTTTAAATCAGCCCATAATTTAGTAACCTTTTCCTTTAAAACTGGTGTTACTTCCCCTTATATGTAACTCTGTATTTGAGGGCTTCTTTAAAGCAAACCTTCTTCGGTTACTTGACTTAAAATGAAGTCTGCTGTAATCCTGCTTTGAAGGATTCTGTTTCTAAAGCTGCTGCCTATGCCTCTGACTTCTCCTCCCACTTTAAATGTTTGTATTGATAAGGCAGTCCCTATCCACATTGAACATGATGAGAAGTTTAAAAACAAACTTCTGTTGTGTGGAATAGTCATATAAGTAAATTCTATACCAAGAGAAAAAGAAAGCTTATAAGTGGTCTCATTCTGCCTGCTTTAAGAGCAATTAAGCAAACTAAAATGAACTTAAGGGACCCATTAGTAAGCTCAAAACTAAGTATGAACTTAAAATAGCCATTAAAACCAAATATAACTGCAAATGTTTCTTTAACTATGGCAGGAAGTTAAAAACTATCACCCAACAGTGTTTGGAGTTAGTCCACAGTAATACTACACCCAGGCCCAAAGGAAATAGCTGATAGCCTAGCTAACACATTTAGTGCAAAAATCACTCCACCCACTGTTATAGCTATTCCCACAAGTTCCAGAGTCTCAGCCACCCCTTTTAATTACTATGGAACAAGCTGTCTCAGCCCTTTCAAAAACTAAGAATACTTCATCCATGGTCCCTGACAACATATCAGGTTACTTAATTATAGGTGACAAATATGGCCTTTCTGTACCCCTACTTAAACTCTTTAATGTAAACCTCTCCATTGGCCTGACGCCTGGAAAACAGCTATTGTAATGCCATTACACAAGGGTGGTTCAACCACTGATCCTGGTAACTATATTCCCTTTAGTCTCAATGGCCTCATATGTAAATAAATGGAGCACATTGTCTAAGATTTCATTAATCTGGACATTGAAAATCTTTCACCCCTAGACTCTCATCAATTTGGGTTTATCAAAGGAAGCTCCTGCCTCAAGAACCTCACTAATTTCTTTGAAAAAGTAACTGAAGATGTGGATAGTGGTTATGCAGTACATATCTAGACATGACCAAGGCCTTTGACACCATACCCATTACAAGCTTTACTGACAGACTTGTGAATCTCACTATAACTCTTTATATTGAGAGATGGATATTTAACTAGTTGTCTTAAAGAACCCAGATGGTTAGAGTAGTAGGTGTTTTTGGTGTTTAATTTTAGTCCATTTTCCTTAAGAATTCAAAGAGTTCCTTTGCATGCAAATGTTGCTGCTGTGTGTATGTACCCAAGAAAATGTCCTCTACATACTTATAGTGGAACTTCGTTAATATGTGCTTTATTTGCGCACGGGCTCGGTTAATACACTGTAAAGACTTGCCTTCCATGATTGCGAAATTAGTACATGTAATTCATTAAAATACAGTACATTGGTATGTACTTGCATGTACTTGGGTGGCAAAAAGTTACCAAGACCTTGGCTGATGCTCCGGCATTAGTAGCAGTGGTATAGAAATACTATCTATGTGGTGACATGGGTGAAGGAACTTCTTTTTTGACTGAAAGGTAAGATGTCTTTAGCAGCTTGACCACAATACTGGCAAGATGTACAGTAATATTTCATTATTATTTTATTTATTTGAGTTAATGTCTGGGGTTACACATTAGTACCAAGTAATCTATCAGTGCAGCCTTATTTTTAGTTCTGTTTTATAAATGCAGTGGTAGTCTTATTGTGAATGTTAGCTTGGAGAGGTATCAGTGCCTGCAGTGCTTAAAATGCAGATACTTTCAGTTTTGTTCTACTGTTAGCACATGGTAAGCACAGCTTTTCCTTCTTTCATATAACATGATTTTATTTATTTTATTTTTTTATATTTGTGATCTACACTCAGCTGCATATAAGTAAAACGTATTTTAGCTATTTCTGTTTCTGTGGCTTTTCTAACTTGCACATCTTGTCAGTACAAAACTGTATGCATGTTTTACTACCTAGCACTATATTTTAATGAAATTTTGTTTGTACACACTGTGGTAATACGCATTTCTAAAACGTTTACTCCCAGCTGCTGCGTATTAACCAAATTCCACTGCAGTAATATTCCATCAATAATTTATTGCCCTTAAAATGCCTGGATTACCCTAAACTGATGGAGACTGGCTGAAGCCCTTAGGAGTTCTTTCCAATATGTGCTGTTATACAATGAAATCAAGCATCCACTGTGAATCTGGATCATACCTGTCAACCTGTATTCAAAATCTGGACAAAAGCTTTTGAAAAGAAGGCACATTTGGACAGCTAATTAGCATGAAATCTGCATACCTAATAGAACAAATTCTCCCACTTAAAATATAATTATGGGATACCACCATACAGAAATGCAGGTTTATATGATTAGACAACAGAAGTGTCCAAATGGTTTAAAATATAATTGTGTTTTATTAAACTTTGACTGTGACAGACTACAGGAAAAGTGAACTATCGAGAGGGGAAGTTGTGCTTGCAGAAAGCATGTAATGTACAATTTATTGAAGGAAGATCTGTGATATAAGGGAAGGCACTTGTGCCTTAGAATAGAAAAGAAAGTATCTGGATGGTAGAATTGAAGATAAAGGGTAAATGATGGAAAAGAGGACGGGGTGGCAGCTGCAAGGAAAATGGCAAGGACATGAGAAAATACTGCTCCATGGAAAGGGTAGTGCGATCCTGGAATGGAATTCCAAGTTGGTCCTATAGCTGTAGACAGGGCATAACATGATTTTTTTCACCCCTGTTTGCTATATCACCTGTTCTTTGTATTTTGTTCCCTGGATGTTTTTTAGTTTACTTAGATGTTTTGTTTGCTGTCTAATCCACTGTTTACTGCCTTCCACTTTGGTTTTATTACACTGTGTATAAAATGGGAATTTCCTTCTCAAGTTGAACATTTATGAATTAAGTTGTACTGTATTTTATTGTACCTTATCACAGAATGTTATATTTTTATTTTTATATGCTTGTACTTGTAAACTAATTGTGTTAATGGTGGAATTTTTCTATGCAAGGTGTCTGCTGAAAATAGGTTCTACACATTTGGAATCCCCCCCCCCCCAAAATAAAAAAAAATGTGAGAAGCAGTCAGGTCCTGCATGTCCATATTAGATCATCATTCACAGTATTTTAACTTTCAACTCCTTGCAGAACATCTGTGTCCGAAAACTCTGCCAATTTTCCTCCTTACCTTAAAATACTTTCAAATGCTGGCAGCCCACCACGTGTATGTGTGTTTGTGTGTGTAGTGGTAAATGAACTGGCACTTTCTCCAATGATATATACTTCACTTACTTGTGAGTAAGTGAACTAGTTCAAAGGCTCAATTCAACCATCTGCTAGGCTGCAAGACATATACAGAGTCATCAGTCATTTGATCCTACTTGCAAATAAAAATTTGGTGGACTGGAACTAGAAGAGAACTGTGGGTCAGAACACTTTTAAAAAAGCCTTGTTGTGATTTAGCAGCTGTTTACTTACCTACAGCTCTAAATGAGGTTGCAACCTTACAACTGCCTCCCATTTAGATGGTCATGGCTCTGTGGAGCTGTCCATTCAGCATGATGATGTGACAAGAGTAAAAATAAATTATGATCAGTGGGTCCATTTGGGATATTGTGGTATCCTTTTATTTTGTAAGAAAATATGGTATTATTTGGCAAATATGGGGCAACTGAGAGTTGAAGAATACTTTGATATCCTCACAGTCATGCATGCTGTGTTATGGGTGAATAGAAAAGGTTTGGGGTAACTTTAATTTGTTCTCTGCAGTCAACAGTAATTAGTCTGGATCCACCTGGTTTCTTGACTGGCTAATATGGACTAGTGGCTGATAAATTCATTTTTCTAAATATCCTTTGCTTCTGTAAGACCCCATCCATCTCCTGGACTGTCCATTCTGCCTCCTTTTTAATAAGATGCTAGATTACTATTTTACAACTTCTGTGGGTTCATTTCACACTTTAATTCAAAGTTTGGAATCAACCCACAGTTATTTTGATGTGTAGCAAAAATGTCTTCATACTTGCTGGTCAGATTTGCTTACACTATATGAGATGTCTGCAACAACTGCAGTAAATGATGCTGTCCTGGGTTTTTTGGCACTGTATGCCCCGAGACCATTAGATGATGCCATTACTTGAGGCTGTGATGGTCATTTAACAGTTCATGGCTATACAGCTCAACAATATGTCCTCTTTTTGGAGTATATTGCATCCAAGGATATTCTGTAGCTCATGGTTGGCAACACACTCCTTCATCATAGCCTATCATAGTACATGTTAACTAACTTAAGCTATAGCAATACACCCTGCTCGTCTCTGGAGTTCTGTTGCACCTTTAGGCAGGAGTTGTGTAGTGATGCTCACAGAACCTCTGGTGTCAGTCAAATATGTCTTTTTTGGCTCCTACTTATAATTCTGTAATTTTCCATCTCCATGGGTACAGAGGAAAATTACAGACACCACTAATTCCCTGTCTGAACTGGCAAAGTAGGTAAGGATTAATATTTTGAGATGCAGCAGAAGATGGGCCACTAGTAACTGCATCTGCATAACTTGCATCTTTCTCTAATTCCCCTTTTTTCTCAAGCTTATGAAAGTTACATCACTTTCAATGCATCTGTAATCTTTCTCTAACTCATCCAATATATTCCACAAGTCAGCATAAAGCCTGGCCTTTTTTAGTCAAAGGTTGTCACTCATCACCATGTCTGGCATGTAAAGCCTTTCATTTATGGCTTTGTTCAGCTTTTCCATCTCCCCTTGACCAACAATCCTTAGCCATATGCCCCTCTTTTTGACGATTATTATACTTAAAACCTCTAAGTTATTGCTTTGTGGGCACTCCATTTATATACACTGTTTCCACTTCCTCTTTTATGAGACATTCGGGGTTCTTGTCTGTCAAATCCTTATGGATAGACCACAAACTAGAAAAAGCTTTGCCCAAGGCTTTATAACTATATTGCTGAAAAATCTGAATTAAATGGCTTGTCTTAGTCACTTAGAGAATCAATCCACCACTGTGCCCAAGAAGGTAGGATCATCATAATCAGGATTTTCATTATCCCCAAAATATTTATATGCATTCCACTTTTTGTGCATGTGCTCAGTCTGTCTCATCTCACAGTCTTCATTTTGCAACCTGGTTAGAGTGAGTCTCCTCATCCTGTTCCCAACTTTTCTATCTCTCCCATATGTTTTATGGAAGTTTAGTTTTACTTTCAGGAATCACTGCAATAATAATTGAATGCAAATCACAATCATATAAACCAAAAACTTCATTTTCTGTCTCTATACTCTTTCTCTTCTCTATCTAAGAATCTTTGAGTCTCCCATTTTACTGCCCACAGAAGCTAAAGCAGACTGTAACTCATAAGGTGTTTGTGGTTTATAAGAGGTTAAAATGATTCCTTGCACTATAACTGACTTTGTCATTATGAATACTACATTTGGTTGGGTATTTTGAGAAAGACGGGATGATATTAATGTTGCCTTACTTGACTGTTAGATTACATGAGTAGCAGGTGATGAAAAATTCAGATATGTTACAGGGAGACTGGTAAGTCTAAATGGTGTTATAAATCTGTGCAGTTGGTGCAGGGTTGGACCCCCATGATCCCAGCATGCCACTGAAGGCTGTCCTACTCAACCTCTGTGACTTTGCAACCTAATTCTACAGCATTCCCCATACTTGTTTTATTTTTTTCTTCATGGTTCTTTAGCATTTTTATCTTCTGATATTTACTGAACTGATATTTCAAGACCTAACTTAGTTGCACTATAGTATCCTTTATGCTCTCCACTCATTGTTTTGCTTTACCTTTGAGGTACTTTTGAATGTCCTGCAAGTCGTGTTTTACCTTTTCAAGTTATCTTATGCACTTTTGCAACTTTTGGTGTTGATGACCTTGGGTTTTTAGTTGATTTTCTTTCATATTTCTGTTTCTTCTCATGCCAGTGTTAGTTTAGTTCATATAATAGTTTTGCCTCATTTTGATTCTCTTTTAGATGTCTGATTCCTCAGCACTTCCTTTGTGTTTTTATACTGCTTTGCCATCTTCTCTATAGTTTTATGTTCTTTCCAACATGACCATAAACTCATTAAGTAGGGATAAGCAGGTGGTTGACCTGCTTTCCTGTGTCTACTTTGCTCCACAATTTGCATTCAGTTAGAAAGATGGACATTTTTAACCGAACTACATATCCAAAAATTTGTTATTTCTGTCCTAATCTTATTCATTTTCTTCCACACAGTTGTCAATTATTTAATTAAAAGTATGCATGATGCTATCTCATGAGACTTCCTTTTCCTCATTTCCTGTGTATGTTCTGCATTTAAATTGCATGTTCCAGCCTGATTTTTGCTCACATAAATTGTCTCTTTAGAGAAAAAACTGCCACCCCTTTTTTATATTACTAAAATATAAAATATATTTATATTACTATAAAGCCACATAGTCTGATCTATCTCTTGTCTAAAGAGTGAGAGTGATGAGACATGCTCTTGTTACTAAGAAGTTTGAGTCTGCCTGGCATAATCCTTTCAAAAGATGTTTCCAGTCTTTTTAACTCCTGTCTTTCTATCTTCTCTAGGACTTGCAACAAATGTTTGCCATTAATAATATACTGTGACGAAACTCATACCTTTGTAGTTACTCTGGTATTTTTGAAATCTTACTTAGCAAGCAAAATCACATTTATGTTTTAACATTCTTAAGTCCATCTCTGAAGCTGAGCTTTACTTTGGGTTTTGTAGTTTTGTTGGCATTTACATAATTGTGACACCAACTAGAAATATGGAAATGTTACTATATATTTCATGAAACTACTAATATAGCCTACAACCCTAAAACTCCATTTACCTTATTCACATTTTGCCACTTTCACTGTGTATTTTATTGTCACTTTAGACTGCAGCTAGGAATTTGGCTGTATGCTTCATGTAACTGTAAAATGCACTTTACCACTTAGATTTTAACTAGGCATGCATTGTGTAACTGTAGAACACTTTACCAATTAGAAATCAAGTAGATATATGACTTAATGTATGTTATCAACATTTTGCAATTTAGGCAATAGATTAACTTCAACAAACCAAAAAAACAGGCTCTGGATGTGATGTGACATCAGAGTCTTCTACTCCAAACCAGTTCAACAAGATTACTTTATGTTTAGATACTCTGCATTACACTGTGAAGTATTTAGAATAATTATTGAAATAATCATATATTTTTGTAATCATGACGTAATCCTCACTGGGACTTCCATCTTCCATCCATCTGCTGATACAGTCAATGCATCTTTCTCTTGTTCAGTAAGAACAAACTTTTATAACTCCATAATTATGAAATGGATTATATGCTAATAAGAATGTCAGGATCATGAAACCCGAAAAGGGTGGGGTGTCTTTCATCAATCCCATTAATTATTCAAGTAGGATGTTAAACATGATTATAGATGATGAATTCTATCAGGTTGTTTCCATTAATGAGCTTTGCCAGTCCTAAAGGGGTCAATTTGATTTTAAATTATATGTTGTGTACAGGGATTAGTAAACCACAAGAACATAAATTTTACAGTGTCACAAAGCCTAAAATCATGGATTTTTTCAGAATTCCAAAAATGTAGAAAAATGAAATTGATCAACCATTAAGACCATTCAGGGGTGGGGATGGAGAGGGGGCAAAATAGTGACTCTAGTTTTTTTCTTAGTGGTAAGATCCCAAAAGTATTAAAGGACTCTTGTAATTTTCTTGATAAAATATCTTCAGTACCTTTTAAAGTATATGACTTACCGATTAATGCTGACATCAAGGATCTTTTACTGTTATCCCCAGCAGTTAGGTTTTGAATATTTCAGGACATTTATAGTAGATCTCTTTAATCCTAATGGTAATCTTATCAGTAGGATGTGTTGTTTCATTGTCATTGTTCTGAAAATTATTTTCTCCACCTTTGAAGGTGAATATTTTAGGCAAATATCTGGTTTACCAATGTGGAACTTAATTTTGTGAATTTGGTTCTCTGCCATTGGGAACATAGTGTTTATAGGTTCATAGGTTCATAGATTAGTACTAAGCTAACTGCCCTTGTGAGCCATTTTAAGCTTAGCCAATTATCCCATGTGAGACTCAAACCCTGCACCTTGTGTTTGTAAGGCAAACACCTTAACCATTAGGCCACCCTCCCACCACCTTTACAAATCATTTTCAAGTTTTATGTTAGGTTTCCTGATGATATTTTTATGTAATGGAGTGGTGATGGAGATTGCTTGAACTTTATTTAGATAACTCTACTGAATTTTCTGAACTTTTCATTTAGTGTTGAATATAATAGTGTTACTTTTTGGATGTGTATTTATATAAGAATTGTGAGTGTAATTGTTTTGAATATAATAGTGTTACTTTTTGGATGTGTATTTATATAAGAATTGTGAGTGTAATTGTTTTGAGACAGCCATTTATCAGAAACTCACATTTACTCCCATTCTATGTAAATCCTTTTTCTGGAAGGATAAATTCTGGTAACAGCCTGGTCTGCACTATACTGTTAAATCATTCTCTGGACACTGATGTTGTCCACAATATTATGGAAAAGAACAAGACATTAATATTTGATTCAGATATGTTTGCAACCATCTATAGCATTGATAGCTTTTTGAAATGTAAGATGTCTCTCTCAGTTGGTTTTGGTATCATGTCTAAATGCTGGACATGCTAACAGTGTAGATCCATAATGGAAGGACAGAACACTACTGCCCTTCATTATCCTAGGATGGTACCTTGTCCTACTAAATACAGTTTCAGTACTGCTGGGTTGGCGTATTTAGCCATCTGTTTACAATGTAAGGCACTATGTGTCTGAAAGACAGAAAGAAAGCTACAACAAAGGATCTATGAACACACTTTGAGTATAAAAAATGATGGTAACAATGCTTTTTTTGAACATTCTTCTATATTCACTGGTTTTAGAAAAATGTGGCTAAAAATAGGGAGGGGGTCAGGGAAAGAACTTTACTGTAGAAATAACTTATTTGGTAGATCAGTTTGTACTTCCACTGTATTTTGGAGTTAAGTGACCATATTTCAATAGCCTCTAGACTTGACATGAAGGCTAATAAGTTGTTAGGTTAATTTAGTAACAACTCTGACTTGACTTTTGCAGTGCATATCAGAATTGTTAGGGATGTCTATATAGTCAAATGCACACTAACTCTCACTGGGAAACCCCTCTATGAGTCCAAACACTGCTAACAATTGTATCATTGGGTCCTAGCACATAGCCTGCACTAATTCTACCAGTGTCTCCAAGACTTTGAACCATCTCATCATTGCCCAAATCAGCTTTCTTGAGAGCTTATCATATGCTTTCTCCATGTCTAGGAATGCCTAGTTGGACTCTTTCCTCATAGCTACCTTCTCCAGTAATTGTCGAACTGAAACCATCTGGTCAGTTGTACTGCATCCTGATCTGAATCCGAACAGTTCATCTCTTATTTTACTCTCTACTGTTTTGTATATTTGTTTATCAGTAACCATCTCCAGCACTCTCGTACAGCGTGACAGGAGTTTGATACCTCTGTATAGCTTACATTTGTGAACATCTCCTTTGTTCTTGTATACTGGGACTAAAATACATATTTTCCAGCCATATGTGATATGCCTTTATCTCCATACTGCTAGGAGTACCCCTGGAGCTATTTCTCCAATAACTCACCCAACATATTGATCACATCTATCATAACCTCATCTGATCCTGATGGTTTCTCTGACTAAATTTTCCTGAGTGCTGTTTTTACTTCTTCTAGGGTGGATTCTTCCTCTTTCATCTTAGTTTGTCTGTTGGGTGGTATAGCTTCTGTAAGGTTTTCTTCATTAAGAAGCTGCTTGAAGTGTCTACCTTTGATGTCTTGTGGACTGATGAGCAGGTTGTTGCTGGTGCTGGCATCCCTTTTGAATGGTATCTGATGACTGTCTTCTTTATCTTCCAGTCTTTGCCTTGCAACCTGATAGATTTTCTTTGCGACATCTGCTGAGTCACTTACAAGAAGCTGGTAATGTGCCTCTGTTGCCTTTGGTATTGTAACTGCTTTTTTTTTGTCTGTTGAACATTTTATGTTTTTTAAACAAGAAACATTGTTATTAAATTATAATGTATAACATAGGTAATCTTACATTTTTATTTATTTTTATTTAACATTTGTTAACCGGGAAAGTCCGACTTGGAACAAAGCCAATTTTCAGTTGAGGCCGGGGGAGAAATGCTCCAGACGCATGTCTTTGTAATGTGGGAGGAAACCGGAGCACCCGGAGGAAACCCACACAAACGCAGGGAGGACATGCAGACTCCACACAGAAGGCACCCCAGCTGAGAATTGAACCAGAGAACCTATTGCTGTGAGGTAACAATGCTACCACTGCGCCGTCCAAAATAAGTGAAAATAAACCATACCAACACAATCCGAGTTGCAAACATTAAACATTATAAAATATGCTAACACAACTATAGCTGCAAACATTATAGATGACTTATAATATATCCAGTCATTGTCAGCCAACTATTACATAGCTCATTCAGTTCCTGCCTTCTTTTAAACCTCACTTCTCCTCTGCATGTATTGATCCAACACTTCCCATTTTTTCCTATGCAATTTGCTCCTACCCTTTTCTAAAGATACCAATTCCAGTTGTTTTAGCTATGTTACTATCTTCACTACTTCTAGTAAAGTTGGTTTAGACTTTGATTTCCATTTTCTAAGAATTGCTTTTTTGGTAGCCATCATAATTAGACTTAGCAAGGCCTTAATATATCTGCAATCCTGAATCTGTATCATCGCTCAAAAAATCTTTTTTCCTTAGTTGCACCAATTTGCTCACCCAGCATCTCTGATAAAGCAGTCTGCAGGGAATATTTAAGGTCTGCCAACTCATTACACTCCCAGAAAATATGTTCCCAGTTACCTCTTTCTTCTCCATCACACCTCCAACATTTGCTGACTACCTGAGGAAAAATTCTTTGGAGTCTACTTGGGGTATAGAAATACCTATGTAAACACTTCCAAGCAAAGATCCTAAATCTTCTAGACTTTGCTGCATATTTGGGAGACATACATATATCCCCTACATTATTTCTTTGTGAATTATGTAATCTTTCTACCCAATCCTTTCTAACCTCCGCTGATAGATTCTTACATTTATTATGCAATATTTTGTATGCTCTGCTAATTATTGCTTTCTTAGTGACAATTTCTGTTTTAGATTCTACTAAAAACTCTGCCAGTGTTGGTCTTTCATTTAGGATCCCCTATTCCTTTCTCTTTGCCTATACTTTGATATCAATCCTTCATAGGGAAGGCAGTCTCTAAGCTGCAGTCCAAATAACTTATTGGCATCTTTCCATTCTATTACCTTTTCCTCTTTAGTTACTTGCTCCCAACACCATGGTTCCTTTGCCAGTTTTCTCCAATAAATTCCAGCCCCCTCTTGCCTACTGTCTGTATCCCAAATTGCAGTCATCCCTATCAGCAGAATCTCCTTTCTACATACCCGTGTTGTTTTAGTTCTTATACTGGGTCTATATCATAAGAGCGAAAGTTCAAGAGAATGAATGCTCTTATGATCGAAAATGATGGACATCAAAACACTTTTTCTGGGATCGCAGTACAGTGAGGATAGGAATATTTGTCTTTTGCTCACTGTAGTGTGACCTTGGAGGTGGAATATATATTTAGTGGGGGTGTGGGGGGCACAACCCCCCCCCCACAATATAATGTTCAATGTTTGAGCGTTCGTTCTTTTGAACTTTCGCTCTTATGATATAGACCCCTTATACTTTCTGCTACTTTATGAATATAATATTTTGTATGATTATTGTTATTCTCCTTAAAGGTCTGCATCCAAAATCCTAGTCTGTCTTTGTTTCTTGAGTTTCCCCCTGTTTCATCATCATCTCTCTCCATTTTGAATTATAGTCTTCTGCTTATGCTATGTAAGAGCCTTAACTGTGTTGCTCTGAAATTCCCCCCTAAATCGGGTATTCCCAATCCGCCTCATTCTATTGGAAGAATGAGCTTATCCCTCCTCACTCTTGCTGCCTTCCCCTCCCAGATAAAATCCTTCAACTCTTTATTAATTCCTATCCACAACTTCTCCTCTGGTTGATAAAAATGTGCCTGACTTGTGTATAAGATTAAAGGGACTGAAAACATTTTAACTGCTTGTATCTTACTATTGGTATCCATATAACAGAGATTCCATTTTCTCAGTTTTTGTATTATCTTTTGTTTAGTCTCTTCCCACATTGCCATAGCTGCCACACCAGAATAATTTTTAATCCATATCCTAAATACTTCATTTTATCATATCGTCATAAGTATGGATATTGCTGAACCAATTCATATCTGCATACATTGTTTACCACTATTGCCTTTGTTTCATCTTCATTAGTTTTGTAACCAGAAAACAATTGAAACTGTCTAAATGTGTTCCACAGCACTGTAATGTGATTTTCTGGTTTTGTCAGGTATAAAGTAATGTCATCTGCAAATCCAGCTTTTCTTGACTACCATACCAATTATATCCTTAAATTTCTGAGTCCCTTGTTTTCTTTGCCAGTGGTTCAAAATATAATGCAAATAACAAAGGGGAAAGAGGATACCCCTGCCTGGTTCCTCTGCTCAAGCAGAAATTATCAGAGAGGACCACACCCACTTTAATTTTAACTTCTGATCCCTCCTATATCTTCTTAATCAACACTATAATTTTATCAGGGAATACAAATGCTTCCATTGCACTGGTCATAAAGATCCAGCTTACTCTGTCAAATGCTTTTGCTGCATCAAGACCCACTGACAACACTGGTCTTTTCTTCCTTTCTGCTTCCCTCTGGATCATCAATGTTCTGTTAATGTTGTCAAATATTTGCCTCCCCTCCACAAAATCACATTGATCCATATCTATCAATTTTGGCATCATGTTTGCCATTCTTTTAGCCATTATAGAAATAAACACTTTATAATCATGGTTTAGTATTGAAATGGGCTTGTTTGAAGCTGGATCTGATGGATCTTTACCCTCTTTAGGTGTTACAGCTGTCACAGCTTTCTTCCAGGATGTTGGTACTTCTCCTCTTCTTAAAATGTTTTTAAACAAAACCTTCCACATCTTTATCAGTTTTTTCCCTCCTAGCTTCCAAACTTCTACAGGAATACCATCTATTCCTTAGGACTTTTCTGTAGATTTGTTATACATCACCATTTTTATCTCATCTCCTGCTATCCTAGCTGTTAGTAATTGAGCATCTACCTCTCACCTTGGCATATTTAATTCTTCTATAAACTTTTTCATTTGTACATTTTCTTGATTTCCATATATCTCTGCTTTATACAGACTTTCATAGAATTTCCAAAATATTTATAATGCTTCCACAGGATCCATTATTTCCTTGTTATATTCTCCCTAAGCATGGTGAGAGCCTTTTCTACTTTCTCTTGCCTGAGTTGTTGTGCTGAAAGCTTTTGTGCTCTAGAGTAATTATCAAAAAAAAAAACAGTTGCTTAACAGCAATCTTTCTAAATGTATGCATATTATTGAGGTAATCCCTTATTTTCTGTTTATCATTCTGCAGTTGCTCCTCTTTTTGTTCCTTGAGATTCCCCCTACTTTGCAATACTTCTTAACCATATCTCCCCTTCTTTTATTTCCACCATATTTTTAAACTCCACTTTAATTTTATCCCACTCCCTTGCTATATTTTCAGAAAAAAACTATATTCTCTAATAACTCATGAATAATTTTCACTATCAGTTCCTTAAATTCCTCTCTTTTCAAATGATAGGTGAGAATGTGCCAGTATCTCATTCTTTATTTCATTACCCTGTGTTTTTATTTTAGTTATTATTGGCACATGAACGGAAATAGTTATTGTGTGCATGATAAGACCTTCAATTAAATGCACATGCTCCTGTGAAATGTAAATTCTGTCTAGCCTAGCCCAGTTTTTGTATCTTGGGGGAATAATCTGTAAATTCACTCTTAACACCTAGTACTGAATTCACATCTTTCATGCCAAATATTTTCATAAATATCTTTAAAAATCTAACCTCCTTTGTTACATTTTCCCCTCTGGGCACCCCAGCCACATCTTCACTATTGCATATCAAATTCCAATCCCCACCTGTAAGTAATATTCCTTGCTGAAAACTACAAAACTCAAGGAGACTCGGAGTTCCCAAAGTGTAGAGCCGAAGTTCCTCACCAACAAACTCGAAAACAAAAGCACTGTAGAGGTGAAAAACAATAACCAGTGACTTGCGAGTTCCTTGCTGAAAGCTGGTTATTTTTCCAAGCATTTTCTTAAGCTCCATTATAGCAGTTTTTTTAGTGGAATATAAATACATTAGTACTACAAATCCACCTTCATTGTCTTTTGTATTCTTTTCTATTACTATTGGAGTTCCTCTTGCAATTAATATAAGTATTCCTCTGTTCTTTTGTCCCAGGTATTCCTCTGAATAACCATCCTGAAAACCTTTCTGTATCAAATTCACATGTTCAGTTCTTTCCAAGTGTGTCTCCCATAGCATAAATATTTGCACTGTACATTTTTAATATAGATCATTACTCTTTCTTTTCTGTGTTTATCTGTGACACCATTAAAATTTTAAAGACATTATAAAAAGCATCATATTCTTGAGAGATTATTATTACCACCTTTGATGTATAACAGCTTTCCTTGTTAAATGTCTTGTTTCAGCTTTTGTGTTACATGCATATACTGTTTGGCAGGTTACATTTTTATGGAGTTGTTTCTTATCATCTCCATTTCAGCCTATGTCACATCTTACAGAACTTTTTGTTTTATTTAAAACCCATAAACAAAAATACACACAGACACCCAATACCCACCTTAAACCTATTAACTTAATAATAACACACAAAATTATGTACATCTTTAAAATTCCAAACTGACAGACAAACATGAGATAACCTAAAGGAAAAGTTATCTATGCTGAAATGCATGTTATAGCCTGTGGTTCTATTAAATGCTGTCTGGTTTTGTCTTATCTTTATAGCTCTCTCAGCTGGAAAAACACTTGAATGCTTTCAGAAAACATTTTCTCCAAGTCATTTCTGTTTATGAGATTATCTGCTAGAGACATGAGAACCAGACAAAAAACTCTTTACTAGAAAAAAACATAATATTCAATATTATTTTTCATTTACTTGTTTTCTCATAAAATGTATTACAAGATTAAGCTAATGGCCTTAACCCAGACCTTCCCCTATGCAAGAATAAGAAAAAGCACAATAATTTTTCTTTTGTCATACTCTTTTAACCAGATCTTTTTTTTTTTTTTTACATTGTAGTGTCTGCATTTCTTAAAACTGAACAAGGAGAAAGAAACAGAAAAAAACAAGAACAGTATCTCCATTACATTTAAAAATAACTGAAAAAAATTTATACCATGCAAAAAAGCATGCCCCATTTAAATAGTACTATTAAGAAATAAATTGTTTTACTTACAGTTAACATTCTCCCTCTTCTTTCCCTCTCCTATTTATTTTCTGAACATTAATGACATGAAGTAGGGTATATGCTTTAGAGTCCCCTACAATTTTAACAAAGTCCAAAAAAGTCCAACATTTCCAGATTTTCTTGTTCTGTCATATTTCACAAATATAAATATTGCTTTGTGATCTCACATTTGTCAACTTCCAAGTTACTGACTTTATTCTCCAAACATTAATGACATAAAGTAAGGCACATGCTTTAGAGTCCCCTACAATTATCAACAAAGCCCAAGAAAGTCCAATATTTCCAGATTTTTTATTATATTCCTGTTCATCTCCTTCTCTCAAACCCTGTCTCTGTTTTATTTCTAATGTACTTTTGATTCTTCTAGTCAACACTTGTGCTTTTTTTTTTCCCTCTCTCAAGCATTTTCTGTTGAAAACTGGAAAATGTTTCACTGGCACAGTCTGTCTAAGGTCTTTATTACCAGATTAACAAGAAGCAGAACCTCCTTCCGTTTCACAGCTCAGTTTTTGTTGGACAAACTTTTGTATTTTTTTTTCCTTATCATGTACTCCATCAAAAATGATTTTGTTCCTTCATGGAAAAATATTTTGAAGATAACTGGGTAGAGCAGTTTGAATCTCACACCTGCTTCTCAACATTCCTTGAATAGTGGGATAAATTTACTTCTCTTCTACCTGGTGTACAATGAGTAGTCATTCTCCACAAACACTCTGCTGTCTTCCACTTTTAGTATTTTGTCCTTCTGCCACAGTTTTGTCAGAATCGACTCCTTCTGCTGGTAAGATAGCATCTTTATATTAAGGGGCTAGGTTGTTTTCTCATAGCCAGGTTTGGAGAATACACACAATGTGCCCTTTCAATTAACAATTCATGTTGTGGAATATCATTGCAGTTGCTTATTTGTGCTTTCATAAAATTGATACAGTCTGTTCCTTCCAGCTTCATGGGTACAGCAGAAAATCTCAGGTTTCCCCTACATGCTATGTCCTCTAATTCAGTTATTTTTTTTAAACATCTCTTCTTGTGCAGTCTCATATTCAACCAGCCTTTTCTTCATTTCAACCTCTGAATTTTGCAGTTTTATCACCTTATCTGTTTAAAGTGTCTTCCATTTTTCCAGCCTTTTATTGTTTGAGTTAATATACTCCATTAGTGTTTCATTTATTTTTGTCAGGTCTGTGCATTTGCCTTATACTTTCCTCTAGGTTACTGGAAGTCATGTCTGGAGCTTACACTGCTTTTTGCTGAACAGCTACAGTACTTATCCCAGTCAATGTTTTTTCATTGTCTTTTGTAGCAGATGTTCCTTCAAGTTCTCTGTATTTCTTTTTTCCTGACAGCCAGGCAGTGTACTCACTAGTCAGTTACTGAAATTTACCCAAAAATCTAGGTTCACTGGCTTTCTCTGCTAAGTTTCTGTTTTCACACTGGGAGAGTTAGCTGTTACTCAATGTGCAGTCATCTTGTAGGTATTGTGACTGCTGTCTTAGCATGTTTGTTAGCCAACCAGTATTCCTTCTTAACCTGGTCCATCTTTACTATCTCCCAATTTTCATGCACTCCTTTCTTTTGATAACCTCCTAGACTTCTTTGCATTTCAACACCAGTTTTCCTTATGTACTTTATTTCCATACCTGGTCTGGCTGCTTATCTGTTATGTAGTCTTTAAACATGTCATTTTGAGGTGCATTCATTCTTCAACTCCACCTATCTCCTCTTCTCTCTTAGGTGCTAGAACCCTGACTGTTTGCTTGAGCTCTTGTGCTTCTCTCCAGTCAAGTTCCAGGTCTTCAGCCTTTGCTGACCTTAGAACCTTTTATGACCATTGCTTGCAGTTAATTGTGACCCCCAGTAGTTTAAGTTGTGGGCCAACTGTTTCACTGGGATTGACTTTACAATCTCTCATTCTACTCCAGTGCCCTTTCATTACTAGGAGGAACTCTACCTGAGTTGCATGCTGGCCACTATATGTGATTTTTTGACTGTCTCTCGCTTGATAAACCACATGTTGGCCATCTTTAAACTATTTGATGGACATGAGTCTAAATGGCCTCTACTTTTTTATTCCTTTGACACACATGTGGACCTAGGCAGTCTTCACATCTTGTTCTGTCTGTCCTGATATAAGCATGCATCCCTCCATTATCAATATCAACTCATGTTGTCCTGATTTATCTAGTAGGTCCTGCAGCTGCTGCCTGAATGTACTACTTTCCTTTCAATCACAGCAATGCTGTGGAGTCTAGGTGGAGATTATTAATAATGCCTTGTCTTTACAATAGAATCTGATTGCCAAAAGTTTATCACTAGTTCTGATGACATCTCTCTCTATCTTCAGAAGACTCTGCCTCACCACATTTCCAGCACTATTTCTAGTCTGTCCTCCCCCTGCATAGCAGTCTCTGGAACCCAAACCAAGTGGCCTTGCTGCACAGCCCTTCCACCTTGTGTCCTGGATACACAGTATGTCCAGCCACCTCCTTACCATAATGTTATCCACTTCCAAGCTGAATCCTGTCAGTGAACCTATATTAAGTGCACTGATCCTTAGTTCATATTTAACAGGTTAAATCATTTTGCATCTAACTTTAATATACCAGGTAATCCAGGCTAGGCAACTACACATTGAATGGCCAGTAACTCATTGACTTATGGTTACTGGGCCTTATTGTGGGCAAACACTTATCAATGCAAGCACATAAATCCCTCCCACTATTTGGTCCCTGGCATAGGCCTGGTCCTTAACCCACTTATCACTAGCAATTGCCCAGGCCCATTATTGGTGACATTACTCAACAAGACCAAATCACCTACAGCCAATTTTCCACTATTATATGGCTAGCCCTAACATGGCATGCAGTCTGTCATCCATATTCTCCTATCTAGAGGATGCTGTGCACCACATTTGATGCCAAAACCAGTTGTTCTACACAGTGCCGGCCTGATATGTGCTGCTGGCCATGACTCCAATCAATCTTGGGTTTGAGGTCAAAACACCCAGCATGTTTTGGGAGATGGAAGGAACCGCACAGAGGCACAGGGAGAACATGCAAATTATACATTATCTTAAAAATCTCATGCTTATACTTATTATAATTAAATGACTAATCTTTTACTAGAAAGAATCATTGGTGCACATATATGTATTTTTGTTCCATTTGTTTGTCTACAGCACTCGTATACGAAACAGAAAAAAAATATTCCTGCATCATATCCTCTACATTTCTAAGTAATTAAGTTAATTTAATTGGAAATAACTTACAACAATTACTTCATGATAAAACACTCTTAAAAAGTATGTTATGCCTATAGGGAAACAAGCAGAAAATATCCCAAGCGGGGAATGATTCCAGGATGAACATAAATCATTTTATTTTTGCCAGATATGTTACATTGTTTATTACTTCTTAGCTATACTTGAATTACTAGCAAAATACAATCACTGACATCTATTTTCTCTTTTCCATTAATGTTATGAAATCCTGCCAGTACTGATTTGTTAGGGAAAAATGAGAATGTACTTGCATCTACACGTGTACACATTGCTTCACATGTTCGCACAGATTTATCATGCTGCCATGTAGTTAGTGCTGCTGTTAAGTTAAAACTGAATTTTGCCACTTTAAGAAGATGCAAAAGTAGAAATAAAAATAAAATAGTCCAGTGCAGTGTTTTTATTTTTCCATTAAGAAGATCTAGAAAGTCTCATCTGTAGCTGTGTGTGTGTATATATATATATATATATATATATATATATATATATATATATATATATATATATATTCCACATTGCACCCCACAAAAGAAAAGGTTTCATAAAGAATAAACAAAGCATACATTTTTATACTTTTAGAAAATTGGGGAGATATGTTCCTTTATTTCACCAATGAGTCCAAAGAAACTTGTATGAAACTAAACTGTCATGGAATTAAGGATGATTTTGCTTTGTAGTAAAAAGTGGTCTAGCTTTTATTTATTTTTTTTTTTGCATTCATACTTTTAAATTCTTACATGTGCTTTAAGCCAGCCTCCGTTATAGCTTAACATTAACTGAGCAATAATATGCTAAAAGCTATATGATATAAAAGTCTGTGAAAATCTTTGATTTTATTAGAATTTTCAATTTGAAAGCTTAGAAGCAGTGTGTGGAATATCATTTAAGTCTTAATCACATATTAGATTTACTGTAAGCAATGAGAATGATATCTAAAACTTGTCATGAATAATTCCTTGTGTACATATATAATTTCTCTATAAACTATCGCTGAGCATTCTGTTATTTACCCATTAAAACAATGGACTGTGTCTACTAGCACATAGCATTAACATGCCTAAAAGTTCATAGATTCATTGTTGTGTACTAGGCTAATGACCACAAGGGCCTTTTTAAACCTAGTCAATCATCCCCAATCTCTGACAAGTTCTGATACCATTGATAAGTGTAAGCAGGGACTTGATGGAAGAAATATTTACAAGCAGGGGCCTGTGAGATGAACCATTTGCAAGCTGCCTGTGTCCATTAGAGACATAGGTGCCAAACCAGGGATGAGTTTCCCATTCCCCATCCAGTTGTCCAAGTTACACTTGAATTGGGTTAAGGAATAACTCTGCTTCACATAAATGGGGAGCTTGTTCCAGAGAAGGGGTAATCTCTGGGATACATACCTATCTCTAAAAGTACTACTCTTATTATACAGTTTTTTTATTTAATGATGGTTATCTTGACAACAGACCTGATTTTAACTAATCTAGGAGTCTTCTGAGATGTGTTTGCAGTGGTCAGATATTTTTAAAATGTTTCTAAATGTCTGTCACTTAAGCAACTGATGTTCCCCTCAGGAAGAGGTTTTGGTATCTTGATCAGGATTGGTCATAATTCTAGACAAAGTTGATAACCACATTGAATGTGATTTTTTTAATACATATATTGGAGTAGCATGTCTCAAGGCAATAACACATCTGATTTTTCTCTCTGTGATAGTGTTTTGCAGGCCACTATGTGAAAAGTTCAATTTTGATAATTCTTCCAGTTTTGGTACTCCTGTTGTTCTGTGCTGATGTTATATCTGGCATCAGCAGCTCCTTGTAGACTGTTCTTGTGGTATGCTATTTTCATAGGACTACTCAACATTTAAAACATATTAATCTGATTGATCTTATTGGTTTGCATTCAAGCTTATTAGTTTGTATTTGTTAATCATGAAGGTCTGACCTGACTGGACAGAGCCTGTTTTCACTATAGGTCAAAGCTGACGGAGTTCCTCTTATACAAATAAGTACTTATTGGATGGGCTTCATTAATGTAAAGCTGAAAAATATTATTCTAACTTGTAGCATAATTATTTGAGTTGGTGAAGTCTTCAATCATGCAGGTGTAGGTTTAATATAGCAACAAGGAACCAAAAAATAACCAAAGTGTATGATCATGCAGCCCAACCTAGTACCAATAAACGCAAATAACAGCTCACATAGTGTCAAACTGAATAAAACACCAACTTATTCAATTATTTTATTTTTATTTATTTATTTAATATTTGTTAACTGAGAAAATCCGACTTGGAACGAAGCCAATTTTCAGTGGAGGCCTGGGGAGAACTGCTCCAGATGCATGTCTTTGTAATGTGGGAGGAAACCCAAGCACCCAGAGGAAACCCACATGAATGCAGGGAGGACATGCAGACTCCACACAGGAGGCACCCCAGCCGAGAATCAAACTGGAGAACCTCTTGCTGTGAGGTGACAATGCTACCGTTGCACCACTGTGCCATCCACAATTACTCAAAGGGAGCCTAGCAGAACACCAGTCCAAGCCAGAATAAAACAAAATATAAATTTTAATCATAAAACTTGAAATACTGAGCCAGACAATAACAGTAAAAATGGTTAAGCGCTTTCTTCCTGACATATATGGGTCTTCTTCAGAACCGCTGTTAGAACATATCTAGGTAGTTAAATAATCAAGTCAGTGAATGCACTTAATTAAATAAAACATTGGCAATTAGTTTTTAAAGAGACAGTATGCAACAAGGTACAAAATGTCATAAGTTACAATAGAAAAGCTGGCATAGACAAGTATATACAAGCCAATTGTAATCAATTTAGAGATAAAATATAAAATGTAAAAATAAAGTATAAAGTAATAAAATTATTTGATATTTAATACCAATAAGGAATATATAATAAATAAAACAGTTGAAATGTACATAATAATAAAACCTTATTTGTTTGTGTCTTTCGGCTTTTCCCGGTTAGGGGTCGCCACAGCGGAACTCCGGTCCGCTAATGATTGGTAGCTGATTTTTACATGCCGAGTTACCAGCTCTGACGCACAACCTTCAATGAAGGTACGCCCATTCACGCATGTCTCCACGCAGAAGACGCTCTAGCTGAGAATCGAACCGGACAGTGTCTTACTGTGAGGCGACAACGCTACCGCAGCACCACCACCGCAATATACAGTTCATAAATTAGCCGCTCTAAATTTGAGTACAGGTATGATAGAAATATGCTCATTCAGTCCTGGGTTAACAGGAGCATTGAGCTTAAGCTGACAGATAAGTTCTCTAAATTCTAATTTAGTTTCCCAGGAACCACCACAGTTATTGTTAGGCACTGATTCTAAAATGCCTAAAAGAAATTTCGAATAAGTAGGGCAGTTCAGAGCATGTTTGTATAATAAATTAGTATTATTCCCCTTTTAATAGAATAAAAATGTTCATAAATTCTTTTTTGAAAATAACTTTCAGTTTTGCCCACATAAAAACTTGGGCAGTCTTTGCATACAGCAATATAGACCACACCTTGGAGGCACAATTGCCATCCCCTAAATTAATACAGTGACGTGGGACCCCCGCTGTAATGTGTTCCTGTTCAAGCACATATTGACATTGAGTGCATGCACCATACTTTCTCGTACCCTTATATAACTTGGAGTTGTTTATAAAAAAAATGATGTTCAAAAAGAATTTTCATATTACAACCAGTTTTATACACAAAACAAGGATGTTCTCCCAAAGTACTATAAATATTCTCATCCAAAAATGTTCCAGTTTTGTGTGATAATAGTCTTTGACAGAGGAGCAAAAGTAATGACCAAAGCATATGAGTAAAATGTATTATTCGTAGAAAAATTTAAGGTGGCAGAAGGGGGAACAAAGTACCATCTAAACCTAACAATGGTTTGAAATTTGTCCCCCAACAGTTTAAAATCTCATTAAATGCATTGACTAATAAACTAGCAGGGTATCCTCTCTCCAAAAACATAAAAGTTAAATAGTCAACTTCGATTTTAAAATTCTCAAAATTGGAACACATCTTAGACACCCTCACTAGCTGACCTTAAAGATGTTTTTCTTAGCATAAAAAAGGATGACAACTATTGTATTCTAAGTAACAAAAATGTAAGTTTCCTATAAATCTTTGAGCAAGACCACCCTTTTAATTCATTCTTAAAAACAGTGACGTATAAAAAATCAGTAGAATCACATGAGTGGCTGTGTGTATATTAAAAAAAAAGTAGTGCTGTTAATGTAGGAAACACATTGTTGTGCTTCTAAATCTTGATCTTTCCATAGAATAAAAATATCTTCAAG
The DNA here is from genome assembly GCF_019279795.1 of Protopterus annectens. Lineage (NCBI taxonomy): Eukaryota > Metazoa > Chordata > Ceratodontiformes > Protopteridae > Protopterus > Protopterus annectens. The sequence continues at coordinate 831,994,268 of NC_056733.1, forward strand.
ATATCAAAGAGTAAAGATGTCAGTAATTCTCATAAACAGTACGTGTAATAAACTGTTTCTCCCTACTATACATAACTAAATTCACATAAGTTGGTGAACAGTTAGCTCCCATAGCCATCCCTTGAACTTGGCAGAAAAATTCTCCCACAAAAAATAAAAAGTTGTTCCATAAAATGAGTTCCTTACTATCCATGATAAAATTGATAGTACTACCATCTAAATTTATCAAGTCAGTAATAGCCGAACGAAATAATTTGAGTCCAGCACTGGGGATGCACAAGTCAGTGCATTTCTTCGTGCCGGTCCCAAGCCCAGATAAATGGGGAGGGTTGCACCAGGAAGGGCATCTGGTGTAAACATCTGCCAAATGAGATATGTGGAAACCAATAAAGATTTACATACCAGATCGCTCAAGGCCCAGGTTAACAACGACCACCACCGTACTGTTAGCCAGCAGGGTGCTGGCGGAAATTGGGCTACTGTTGGCCGAAGGAGGAGAAGAAGAAGGGGAAGGCATGCCCGAAGGCAGGAAGAGAGGAGAAAGGTTAGGAGTGTGGTCGTGAGGGTAGGAACTTTGAATGTTGGCAGCATGACTGGTATAGGGAGAGAGCTAGTTGATATGATGGACAGAAGGAAGGTTGATATATTGTGTGTACAAGAGACCAGGTGGAAGGGAAGTAAGGCCAGGTGTATTGGAGGTGGGTTCAAATTGTTCTGTCATGGTGTGGATGGGAGGAGAAATGGGGTAGGGGTTATCCTGAAGGAACGGTATATCAAGAGTGTTTTGGAGGTGAAAAGAGTGTCGGATAGAGTGATGTTTATGAAGCTGGAAATTGATGGTGTAATGATGAATGTTGTTAGTGCATATGCTCCACAAGTTGGGTGTGCGATGGATGAGGAAGAAAAATTTTGGAGTGAGTTGGAAGAAGTGGTGATGACTGTACCCAAGGGTGAGAGAGTGGTGATCAGAGCAGACTTCAGTGGGCATGTTGGTGAAGGGAACAGCGGGGATGAGGAAGTGATGGGTAGGTATGGTGTTAAGGAAAGGAATGCAGAAGGTCAGATGGTAATGGATTTTGCAAAAAAGATGGACATGGCTGTGGTGAATACATATTTTAACAAGAGGGAGGAGCATAGGGTGACATACAAGAGTGGAGGGAGATGCACACAGGTGGATTATATCCTATGCAGGAGGGCATGTTTGAAGGAGATTGGAGAGTGTAAAGTAGTGACGGGGAAAGTGTAGTTAGGCAGCATAGAATGGTGGTCTGTAGAATGACTTTGGTGATTAAGAAAAGGAGGAGGAGTGTGAGGGCAGCACCAAGGATCAAATGGTGGAAATTGAAAAAGGGTGATTGTGAGGTGGAGTTCAGGGAAGAGTTAAGACAGGCACTGGGTGGCAGTGAAGTGTTACCGAATAGCTGGGTAACTACAGCAGAGCTAGTGAGGGAGACTGCTATAAAGGTGCTTGGTGTGACATCTGGACAGAGGAAGGAGGACAAGGAGACCTGGTGGTGGAATGAGGAAGTACAGGAGAGTATACGGAGAAAGAGGTTGGCAGAGAAGAAGTGGGATTGTCAGAGAGATGACGAAAGTAGACAGGGGTATAAGGAGATGAGGTGCATGGTAAAGAGAGAGGTGGCAAAGGCTAAGTATAAGGCATATAGAGAGTTGTATGAAAGGTTGGACACTAAGGAGGGAGAAAAGGACCTGTACCGATTGGCTAGACAGAGGGTCCGAGCTAGGAAAGATGTGTAGCAGGTAAGGATGATAAAGGATAATAAGGGAAACGTACTCACTAGCGAGGAGAATGTGTTGAACAGATGGAAGGAGAACTTTGAGGGGCTGATGAATGAAGAGAATGAGAGAGAGAGAGAAGGCTGGATGATGTGGGGATAGTGAATCAGGAAGTGCAATGGATTAGCAAGGTGGAAGTAAGGATAGCTATGAAGAAGATGAACAGTGGAAAGGCTGTTAGTCCAGATGACATACCTGTGGAAGCTTGGAGGTGTTTAGGAGAAATGGCAGTGGAATTTTTAACCAGATTGTGTAATGAAATCTTAGAAAGTGAGAGGATGCCTGAGGAGTGGAGAAAAAGTGTTTTGGTACCGATTCTTAAGAATAAGGGTGATGTGCAGAACTGTAGTAACTACAGAGATAAAGCTGATCAGTCACAGCATGAAATTATGGGAAAGAGTAGTGGAAGCTAGGTTAAGAAGGGAGGTGATGATTAGTGATCAGCAGTATGGTTTCATGCCAGGAAAGAGCACTACAGATGCGATGTTTGCTCTGAGAGTGTTGATGGAGAAGTACAGAGAAGGTCAGAAGGAGTTGCATTGTGTCTTTGTGGACTTAGAGATAGCATATGACAGGGTGCCTAGAGAGGAGTTGTGGTATTGTATGAGGAAGTCGGGGGTGGCAGAGAAGTATGTAAGAGTGGTACAGGATATGGACAAGTGTAGTGTGACAGTGGTGAGATCTGCAGTGGGAGTGACAGATGCATTTAAGGTGGAGGTGGGATTACATCAAGGATCAGCTCTGAGCCCTTTCTTATTTGCACTGTTGATGGACAGGTTGACAGACAAGATCAGACAGGAGTCCCCGTGGACTATGATGTTTGCAGATGACATTGTGATCTGTAGTGAGAGTAGGGAACGGGTTGAGGAGACCCTAGAAAGGTGGAGATATGCTCTAGAGAGGAGAGGAATGAAGGTCAGCTGGACTAAGATGGACTATATGTGTGTGAATGAAATGGAGGATAGAGGAATGGTGAGGATACAGGGAGTAGAGTTGGTGAAGGGGGATACTTGGGATCAGCAGTTCAGAGTAATGGCGAGTGTGGAAGAGAGGTGAAGAAGAGAGTATAGGCAGGGTGGAGTGGGTGGAGAAGAGTGTCAGGAATGATTTGTAACAGATGAGTATTAGTAAGAGTGAAAGGGAAGGTCTACAAAAGGGTAGTGAGACCAGCTATGTTATATGGGTTAGAGACAGTGGCATTGACAAAAAGGCAGGAGTCAGAGCTGGATGTGGCAGAGTTAAAGATGTTAAGATTTGCACTGGGTGTGACAAGGATAGACAGGATTAGGAATAAGTATATTTGAGGGTTAGCCCAGGTTGGACAGTTTGAAGACAAAGCCAGAGAGGCGAGATTGCATTGGTTTGGACATGTGCTAAGGAGGGATGCTGGGTAAATTGGGAAAAGGATGCTAAGGATGAAGCTGCCAGGTAACAGGAAAATAAGAAGGCCTAAGATAAGGTTTATGGATGTGGTGAGAGAGAGGACATGCAGGTGGTTGGTGTGACAGAGCAAGATGCCGAGGACAGGAAGAAATGGAAACAGGTGATCCGCTGTGACGACCCCTAACGGGAACAGCCGAAAGAAGAAGAAGAAGGAGAAGAAGACAATGTGTAATGCAACTAACAAGATCAACTACATCCACTGGAGAAAAACTACAGACATTGCTAAAAATAGATTTCTTAAATAATGTCATTGTATTATGGTGCTGCGGTGTTCTTCCCCTTTGTTTCCATATCCTGGGGCTTTCTTGATGAAATGCACATGCATATAGCACTTATGTTCGTACTCTTATGTAGTACATCAGTGCTTTGAAAAGGAGGCACACCTGAAACACTGGCATATGAAAGAAACTGCACTGATTGGGTTGCAACTTCCTAAACTTGCCATGGACAGAAATTGTGAACTTGAGTGTGCAGTGGTAAAATGAAAGATCCCAGACTCAAAATGAAAGATCCCAGACTCAGACTGATTGAATATGCAGTGGGTGGTGCTAATATTCAGTTTCATGACTCATCCCAACTTAGCAATCTGCTGAATCTGCTGTGAAGGAGTTGTATTAATATGTGCCTACATTAAAAAAAATGTATTCCCTGTTGTCTTGTACGCAAAAAGATTTTTTTAAGCTTCCTGGTTGGAACTGATGGGTGGGGTCCATCTGTCAGGTTTTTTTTTCTGGAACTCCATACTTCTTAACAAAACTGAAGCATTTTTCATTCTTCTTGGGAAAAGAAGACATTTCTTTTCCACCCTTCTCACTTCTGAGCAATGTGTCTGTGTCTGATCTTGTTTTCTTCCTAGACTTGATTGTCTATGACTTACTGGAAAGCCCCGTAGCATATATTAATAGAAAAAAGTCTGGGTGACCGGACTTTTTTCTATTGGTATATGTTCGATTTACAACAGGCACGATATTTGGGCTGATCCATCACTGTGCATGTTTTTGAATGTAAATGATGTGTCATTGTATAATAACCAATAATCATGAAATTAAGTTAAGCTGCAGATAGCCGGCCTTAGGCATAGGCCAACTAGGCGGTCGCTTAGGGTGCTGTTCTAGTAGGGACACTTTTCCTGTATTTATTTGGTGTAGGTAGACCAGAATGGAGGCACTGGGGTGGTGTGGTGGGGGAGCTGTGGAGCCCTTTTGCCTAGGCAACCAGTTGACCCAAGGCTGCTCCACAGAGGTAGTATGATTCAATTGTAATGGTATTATTAGAAATTTAGGTATAAAGTAGTACTACAGTTCAACGGCACTGTTCAAGTTAACACAATGAGTTGCATTATATGTAAATATTGTCTGAAGAAATGGCAGTTGAAAAGAATGATAGAAAGAAGTGTATTAACTGTTGAAACTCTCGAACCTGAATGTGTATATGTTATATTAAGGTTTTTAAAGTTATTTTCAAGCTATAGATACCTGTGTGGTTTGCCTAGTTGGTTACCTGTGGAAATATCACTAAATGAAAATATTTAGTTTACTTAAGAAAGCATACGTTAAATGTACACAAAAGCTGGTTAAATGTATTTAGTGTTACTGAAGTACTCATGAGTAAAAGGGAAGATTAAAATGATTTTGCTTTTAGCAATACATGCAGAATAATGTTCAGGAAGAGGGGTGAAATTTAAGAGAATGCATGAAATGAGGCATTTCTGTAACACTGGAGTGAATCGAGATAGTTAAAACATATGTGTGTATTGCCTGAAAATAATACTGGAATTGTGGTTATTTTCTTTTCTATTACTGCACACAAACATGTATTGTATGAGGAAGTCGGGAGTGGCAGAGAAGTATGTAAGAGTGGTACCGGATATGGATAAGTGTAGTGTGACAGTGGTGAGATCTGCAGTGGGAGTGACAGATGCATTTAAGGTGGAGGTGGGATTACATCAAGGATCAGCTCTTAGCCCTTTCTTATTTGCACTGGTGATGGACAGGTTGACAGACAAGATCAGACAGGAGTCCCCGTGGACTTTGATGCTTGCAGATGACATTGTGATATGTAGTGAGAGTAGGGAATGGGTTGAGGAGACCCTGGAAAGGTGGAGATATGCTCTAGAGAGGAGAGGAATGAAGGTCAGCCGGACTAAGACGGACTATATGTGTGTGAATGAAATGGAGGATAGAGGAATGGTGAGGATGCAGGGAGTAGAGTTGGTGAAGGTGGATACTTGGGATCAGCAGTTCAGAGTAATGGCGAGTGTGGAAGAGAGGTGAAGAAAGAGAGTACAGGCAGGGTGGAGTGGGTGGAGAAGAGTGTCAGGAATGATTTATGACAGATGAGTACCAGTAAGAGTGAAAGGGAAGGTCTACAAAAGGGTAGTGAGACCAGCTATGTTATATGGGTTAGAGACAGTTGCATTGACAAAAAGGCAGGAGTCAGAGCTGGATGTGGCAGAGTTAAAGATGTTAAGATTTGCACTGGGTGTGACAAGGGTAGACAGGATTAGGAATAAGTATATTTGAGGGTCAGCCCAGGTTGGACAGTTTGAAGGCAAAGCCAGAGAGGCGAGATTGCATTGGTTTGGACATGTGCTGAGGAGGGATGCTGGGTATATTGGGAAAAGGATGCTAAGGATGAAGCTGCCAGGTAACAGGAAAAGAGGAAGGCCTAAGATAAGGTTTACGGATGTGGAGAGAGAGGACATGCAGGTGGTTGGTGTGACAGAGCAAGATGCAGAGGACAGGAAGAAATGGAAACAGGTGATCCACTGTGATGACCCCTAACGGGAACAGCCGAAAGAAGAAGAAGAAGGAGAAGAAGACAATGTGTAATGCAACTAACAAGATCAACTACATCCACTGGAGAAAAACTACAGACATTGCTAAAAATAGATTTCTTAAATAATGTCATTGTATTGTGGTGCTGCGGTGTTCTTCCACTTTGTTTCCATATCCTGGGGCTTTCTTGATGAAATGCACATGCGTATAGGATTACGTTCGTACTCTTATGTAGTACATCAGTGCTTTGAAAAGGAAGCACACCTGAAACACTGGCATATGAAAGAAATTGCACTGATTGGGTTGCAACTTCCTAAACTTGCCATGGACAGAAATTGTGAACTTGAGTGTGCAGTGGTAAAATGAATAATCCCAGACTCAAAATGAAAGATCCCAGACTCAGACTGATTGAATATGCAGTGGGTGGTGCTAATATTCAGTTTCATGACTCATCCCAACTTAGCAATCTGCTGAATCTGCTGTGAAGGAGTTGTATTAATATGTGCCTGCATTAAAAAAAATGTATTCCCTGTTGTCTTGTACGCAAAAAGATTTTTTTAAGCTTCCTGGTTGGAACTGATGGGTGGGGTCCATCTGTCAGGTTTTTTTTTCTGGAACTCCATACTTCTTAACAAAACTGAAGCATTTTTCATTCTTCGTGGGGAAAGAAGACTCATTTCTTTTCCACCCTTCTTACTTCTGAGCAATGCGTCTGTGTCTGATCTTTTTTTCTTCCTAGACTTGATTGTCTATGACTTACTGGAAAGCCCAGTAGCATATATTAATAGAAAAAAGTCTGGGTGACCGGACTTTTTTCTATTGGTATATGTTCGATTTACAACAGGCACGATATTTGGGCTGACCCATCACTGTGCATGTTTTTGAATGTAAATGATGTGTCATTGTATAATAACCAATAATCATGAAATGAAGTTAAGTTGCAGATAGCCGGCCTTAGGCATAGGCCAGCTAGGCGGTCGCTTAGGGTGCTGTTCTAGTAGGGACACTTTTCCTGTATTTATTTGGTGTAGGTAGACCAGAATGGAGGCACTGGGGTGGTGTGGTGGGGGCGCCGTGGAGCCCATTTTGCCTAGGCAACCAGTTGACCCAAGGCTGCTCCACAGAGGTAGTATGATTCAATTGTAATGGTATTATTAGAAATTTAGGTATAAAGTAGTACTACAGTTCAACAGCACTGTTCAAGTTAACACAATGTGTTACTTTATATGTAAATATTGTCTGAAGAAATGTTAGTTGAAAAGAATGATAGAAAGAAAGAAGTGTATTAACTGTTGAAACTCTTGAACCTGAATGTGTATATGTTATATTAAGGGTTTTAAAGTTATTTTCAAGCTATAGATACCTGTGTGGTTTGCCTAGTTGGTTACCTGTGGAAAAATCACTAAATGAAAATGTTTAGTTTACTTAAGAAAGCATACGTTAAATGTACACAAAAGCTGGTTAAATGTATTTAGTGTTACTGAAGTACTCGTGAGTAAAAGGGAAGACTAAAATGATTTTGCTTTTAGCAATACATGCAGAATAATGTTCAGGAAGAGGGATGAAATTTAAGAGAATGCAGGAAATGAGGAATTTCTGTAACACTGGAGTGAATCGAGATAGTTAAAACATATGTGTGTATTGCCTGAAAATAATATTGGAATTGTGGTTATTTTCTTTTCTATTACTGCACACAAACATGTATTTTTTTTAAATGTCATGTTTGATAAAGATGGGTAAAAATTTTACTTTTCTACATGAGGACATTTTTAATTTGTTTGTATTTTTGTTAGTTAATATAAATACTTGTGTAGCCTATCATGAAGGTTAGTGAGTACAGCTATTTTTAGGGATGAAAGTTGAATGCTGATAAGTTTAAGTAGGTGAGTATTAAGACAGTAAAAGTATGAAGTACATTTACAAAGTGTTAGGCAGTACTTGTGGGAGGTTTCATTTTTTCATTAGGGTGATTTAACTTGCATCATATTAGTCCTGATGGGTTGTTTTCTGTATGTGTCACTGATAAATTATGCTTGTCTAATAATCTAGGTTAACAGCAAATTGTCATTAATAGGCTTCATCTGATGAAGGAGCAGGATGACTGTTTGAATTGTCCTACTAAAATTACATGGGCAGGTGGTAGAACTTTGGCTCCTTTGTCCTTTCTTTGTAAGCCCAATGGGTGGAGAAGGTGATATCATTTTCATAGCAGGAGCATTTATGTGACTGATGAAATGTGTCTCTAAAAGTATAGTGAGAACGTTGAGTATATGACTTTTTTGAGGCCTGTGAGGTGTGCTCATTAAGAAACTCCTTCAGAAATAAACTAGTGCAAGTAATGATAAGGACAATTTGCATGCAGAAGAGAAGTATGAGAGAGTTGGGCACAAGTATAAGCCAACGGAGAGCAGGGGGGAAACGAGCTAGTATGAGATGAGTAAGAAAGAGAGCAGTAAACTGAAGAGGTTGAATGCTCTGTTCAGCCGTATACTGATGAGGGACAATGTAATTGGCAATGTTACCAGTTTGCTTATTGAGTATATGTGGGGGTATAGAGAATACTACATTATTTAACACGGAGAAAGTATACAGAGGAAATAAAGCAGGAAGAGAGAGAAAAATAAGTATCTTCTTCCTCTGTAATACCTTTAGCTAAAGGACATATTGTAACTAATTTTTGAGTTCTTAAGAAAGAGGTGGGGAGTAATCAGATTAAGAGAAATAAAAGTTGCATTCAGTTTGCACCCCAGGAATGGTGAATTAGATGTTGAAGCAATAAGAAGATAAGAAATTATAAGGTTCTGTTGATCAGTGGCTTAGGAAGTAACACCTCTCTGGTGTAGAGGAATAATGCCCTGACCTGACTGTATCATGGGGGACCTGAGTTTGAATAGCATCTTGGTTACCTGTAGGAGATGCCAAGGAAAATGGTAGTGACAGGCTAATGCCTGCTGTCCAATACTGGGGAGAGGGTGGTGGCCCTGACTCACTACATGTGCAAGTGACAGTGGGGGCCAGGGGGATTCCTTGTGTGGCAGCTAATATGAACCTTGAAAGTGGCACTGCATGGGAGAAACAGTTCTTTGGGGGTGGAAGGATAGGCCATCCTACAGGACAAGCAAAGCCATCTTACTTCTTACAACCCAACTCTCTCCACAAGTAGATGATCTCATTGGGGATTCTTGGACAGGAGTGAGTTCACCTGCCAGGGGATCCCTTGATTCCCCAACCACAGAGCACATGAGGTATAGGAGCCATTGGCCTTGGTTCTGGGAGGGATGCAAATAAATAGTCTACTGTTACTCGGATTTACCAAAGAATTTAAAATATTTTTTATAAATGGATTTAAGTGTTGAGTATTATGCCTTTTTAATTATTGAATATATATTTTAATTATTTGACAGCAGAAAAAAAGATGTTTTCTCATTAGACTAAAAGGGAACATTTAGTTGGCATATACAAACAACCACATTTTTTGAGGGAAGGAGGTTAGGCTTTTCTTTTTTCAGTGTGACTTTAATATGTATATTTTTATGTATCAGAATATGCTTCTGATGTGTCCCCATATACAGTATTAGTAGAACCATCTATCACTATTACAGTGGGATAAATGTATTTTGTTAGTATAATAATTCTTATAAAACAAAGTTTTTGGCAGAGTAAAGTGCAATCATGTTTTGTAGTAGTTCCAGAGTGGTCATTGCAAAGAAATGTAGTACTGTTTATGCTCCATCTTGAATCATTGCTTGGAATGGAGTGCAGAAAACAAGTGTGTGCAGAGCAAATTTGTAGAAGCCTGATAAAACAATAAACTTATAGAGTAATCATTATTGGTAGGGTCAGTTGCTTTCTGAGTTATTGTTTGCAAAATATCTAAAGCAGCAGTAATTTGTTATTGTCGTGGCCCCTTTCACCTGAGACTGTCTTCTACAAATAGTGAGCTGTAATTAAAGTAAGAAGCACGATTAAGGTAAGACAAAATACATACTGAACTAATATAATCACTAAGATTTTAAGAATTAAACTATATAACACAAATAAGAATTTATTATCTAACAGTTTGTTTATTTAATTCTATTGTATTTTATTGACAGCTGGAGACAATAAATGGCCTAGTCCATACTTTAAGTGCATTTAGTATTCTACCCATCATGAATCCCTGCCTAAGCATTGCAGTGATAATGCATGCTAAACATAAGACTCTGCACAGATGGATACATGGCACTATACTGCTGTGTTCCATTATATGAGATTGCATGTCAGATTGGGTTAGTGGGCTTTGTGGATAGGAAGACAAGACAGTGAGTGGAAGGGTGCCATTGAGAATTTCATTATGGCCTTCTTTTCACCTAAGGTTGTCCCTTGTCATGGTTTATCTTTTTTTTTTTACTGATTTGCTTAAGTCTGTCTAAAGTATTAAAAAAAAACAGTAATGAGCCACTCCAAACAGTTTTTGGCTCCTTCTTATTGTGGTGTATTCCTGCTTGAATTCAAATTTTATGAAGCAATAACCAGGGGGCATGACCATGATGGCTAACTGAAAGCAGCAACTGGTGAAAGATCTGTGAATGAAGCATTTTCTGTAAAAAAATAAAATAAAATAAAATAAAATAAATAAATAATGGCCACAACACAAATACCCAGAAAACCACCTTTTAATGTGAATTATGGTATCTTGGTTGTTCGCCTTCTAGGAATAATTCACGCTGCGGTAGCGTTGTCGCCTCACAGTAAGACGCTGTCCGGTTCGATTCTCAGCTAGAGCGTCTTCTGTGTGGACACATGCGTGAATGGGCGTACCTTCGTTGAAGGTTGTGCATCAGGCCTGGCAAGCCGGTACATAAAAATCAACTGCCAATCATTAGCGGACCGCAGTTCCGCTGTGGCGACCCCTAACCGGGAAAAGCAGAAAGACACAAAGAAACAAACATGGTCACATTTATACAAACCCCAGTAGGCTCATTAAACAACTTCATTAAACAATCAATAAATAATTTACAGACACATTTCATGCTGAACTACAAAATTCCAAAAACTCTTCCAAAATTCATTTATATACATACATATTTTTTTTAAACTTCCTGTATCAGTTTATTATTTTTTATTCTATTTCCATTTTCAGTCTAAATAACTAAATTGACACCCAAATTCAAACCCCTAGGGGATAGTGTTTTATAATTTAAAATCATCCTACTCTCAAGTTTATCTAATTCTTGCTTACAATTACCCCCTGTAAGTGGGTGGGGATGAGCCAAAACTCTGAAAAAGAAACTTTAATTAGAACACCCATATACAGTAGAGAAATGTTCAGCAACAGGACTATCCATATTAAATTTCATTATATCACCCAGATGCTCCATAATTCCAACCTTAACCTTACGTTTAGTTTGACCAGTATACCACTTTATATTCTGACATCCACACCCAATTAAATACACTACTCAGAAGGATTCACAGCTTAATCCTTCCATAGCTAAATATTTCCTGCCATTAATTTTTTCTCCTGTTAAATTCCTAATCTTCTGGCAGACCTTACATTTAACACAAGCTCTAGCCCCCACTTTGTCTCCCTTATTCAAAGTCCTTGAGTTAAAATTTAGCAATTCTTCCAGATTACTATACCATCCATAGGAGAAGATAACCTTTTTAGGGAACAGCCTCTACCCAGCTGAACTTCTTGGCACATGATGTACCATAAATCTCTATCCTTTCCAGAATTCCTGAAAAGGGAGAAAATCTTGAAACAAAAAATAACCTTTCATCATTTTTTCTTTTCTCTCATAATTCAATTTATATCTAACATTCCTATTTCCATAAAGTTTCCTCTGTTCCTCAAAATTTTGAAGGGCCTTCCTTCTAGTATTACTTAATAAATCACATGAATAACCCAGGATAATAACCTGTCATTAACCTTATCCAAACTTTTCTTTCTAAGTCTGTCGTCTGGTGTATTATGATAAACTCTACCAAACTCACCATAAGGGAGTTATTTAATCAAGTGGGGGGATGCATACTAACAGCATGGTGAAGACTATTAACAGCTGTTTTTCCTGTAAAGTTTATATTGAATTGTCATATCCTCTTTTACTTAAAATTATACATCTAGAAATACAGTAGAATTGGAGCCCATTACCTAGTTGCATTTCAACCCATGTGAATTACTATTTACTTCTTCCATAAACATCTGAAACTGTTCCTGACTATCCTTACAGACAAAAATAAGCCATCTGTAAACCTTTTAAAATAAATAACCCTCTCACCAAAAAAGTTGTTGGATAAATAAATTGCTTTTCAAATTCACCCGTATATATATATAAAATAAAATTGAAAATTTGGAGGTACTTGTTAGCTAATTTTATTCACTAATACAGAAAATATTTATAGCTTCAAGTTCTTCAAAAGCTGTAATTTTCCTGTCAGACTTTCATCTGCTTGGTTAAGAGAGAAGAGACTTCAACATGAGCCACTGAAGAAGTGGTGCTCAGTATTCTTGTGTTAAAAATACATCAATCACTAATATCTAGTATACAGGATGTATTACTTTAAATGGACAAACTGATTAACAAAATGGAAAATTTCAAAGAAGAGACCATAAAGAAGATGGAACATTTAAAAATTCTTATGAAACAACCAAGTGCACAAATCAGCAGTATGGAAGATGTTTTAAATGATCATGAAGGGAGAATAACTGCAGGTGAGTGTCAGAATTAAATTCTTTTAACACAAAATAACTGGCTTATAGACAAAGTTGATAATTTCGAAAATAGACTGACATGAAATATCATTATAATTTATGCTATACCTGAAAAGTATGAGGGAGACAATATAATAAACTCCTTAAACACTTGGCTACATAAAACATTATCTTTTGGAATTGAAAGGGCACATAGTTCCCTAACAGCACATTTGAAGAATGAAAACCCACCACCACATCATTCAGTTACAGTTAAGTTTATGTCTAGCTTAGAAAAAAGATCAAATATTAAAATCAGCATGGTCCAGCCCATTTATTAAAATGGGTGAACATCTGACAATGATTACTCCAGTAATGAGTAAAAATAAAATCCTACTTACCACTGAACAAGGAACTTAAAGCCACTTTGGTGTTTGGTGTTTCTTGCAAAGTTCAAATTATTTCTTTTTGAATAAAATAAAATATATTTTTTCATTTTTTATTTGGTTTTAAAACAATAAATAAACTAATTATAAAACAAACAAATAACTATGTACATAGATCCACTGCTGATCAATGCATCAAAATTATACATATCAACAACAATTAATATTTTTTGAGCAAGTCTTTAGGTTTAAGCCAGGAAATAAAATATTTGATACACAGGAGGAGGCATAATACTGAAGAAATGGCTTAGAACAGTATATTCCTGAAGAGACAGAGTGTGCTGAATTCCTGGAAAACTGCTTCTACGACAAAAAGTTTAAAAAACAGTGGCTTTTATTCTCTGATTACAGGACTTTTATTTTCTGAAACAATAGATTTGCCCTTTAAGTAAAAGATTTGTATTGGACTTTAAGCTTCAAAACATATGTAAATATGTATTTATATTTAAGCTAAAACATTTTCATGATAAGGGGCATAAATGGCTAGTTTTACTGATTTACTGTATTTACAGTGAAAGACTTTAAATATTTAATTTAACTAAACTTATAAATGTATTCATAAATGTTAAACAAATGCTACCTGCAGGAGAATATAATTAAATTATAAGCAATAACTCTGGTAACTTAAAGACTATATATGTTAAGAATTTTATTGTATTTGTTTAGCTTTGCCTAGTATGTGCATTGCTGGATTAACTGAATGTCAGATTTAAGTAATATGCTAATTAGAAGTGTTAAAGTTCTGGTGATTTTGTTTTCTTTGTCATGTGTAACCTTTCACAGTTTTTTTATGAAGCAAGTAACACATAAAAAAGCTTGAGAACAAAATAATGTTCTAGTTGAATGAGAATGCTGGATTTTTGTCTGCCTTGCTTCCTGCCTACTTCTTGAACTGCTTTGAAAGAACATCTAGGTCAAAATTCATCGTGGATGTCTGTGAAAACAGAAAGGAACTTTCTTTTTCTTTCTTTTTTCAAGTATATATCTGATAAATCTACTAAAATAACATTTTCCCCTAGAAGTGAAGAATTGGTAAAACAAAAAAACTATAGTAATGTTCTACACTGAGCTGTTGCTGGCATGTAATTTGCTTACATTTTGCTGAATGTTAACAGCTTATACTGTAGTGTATTATTAACTCTAACTGCACATCTTAATGGAAAGAAGTAAAGTTGGGCATTTGTTACTGATTATAACAGTTTTAAAGAATTAAAAAAGAATGAGAAACTTCCAGAGGAAATTGGCAGCTACTGTGTACTCTGAGTTGTCATTTTCACATGCTATAATCAAATTCTAATGTCAGGATTGAAGCTTAGATCAGAACAGCAGTTCACAATGGCTATAACACACATTCAACTTAAGCAGGAATTATTTTATATTAAGTGTGGATTGCTTGTAATATTAGAATTAATAAGATGAGTAAACATATTATGAATAATATGCATATGCACAAGGAATGAAATATCTACTGTGTAAGATTAATAAAATAACAGTATCAGTAAGTTAAGAAATATATACACATGCTCTAATCTCCAATAGAGAGCTGATAATTAAATAGCTCTTTAATGGGAGATTTTAGAAATACAAGTTATATAGAATAAGGTAGAATATTAGTGGGCAAATAGGAGAAAAATATATTTATATAACAAACTACTTATAAGAAGGATATATATTACATATACATGCCTATAGCAGAAATGTGAATGTGCGAGCTCATATAATTTACATAGAAAATCATACAAAATATTTGAAAATAACCTGAAAGTTGAAATTTGAAGGTTGGCCATATGAACTTTGAAGTTATTTTGCATATTGTATGTTATTAGATTCACTAAAACTACCTAAAATATCTAATTTCATAATTCAGAGTTGAAATTTGAATGTTATGTTGCTAAATCAGTACATCCATTTTGATAAAAGTGAAGTAGATTTTTCAATATGTTTGAACCAAGGAAGGGAGAATATGATTTTAATTAAGCACATTGTAACTTTTGAATACAGTATAGACTGCAAATGTTTGTTTTTTTTACTCCATAGAAATAGCAAGACATTCTCTTCGACCTCAGTAATGTACATATGTTTATGAATTAGTTTAATCCACTAAAGAGTTTTAAATATTTTGATATTTATCATATTAAGAATGTTACACAATTTTGAGATATAGACACTTGTACTTTTAAAATTAATTCAGAGCTTTTATTAGCTCTATAAAATATGTGCGTATCTTTTAGCAAGAATATGCATGCATTGATTTTTCTTTTGCATAATAGCATAGTAAGATAAGATTACCTCACACCTGTAAGTTTACAGATATCTATATTTCTTCAGGTCCCACTTTGTTCTACGTATTTATTTAAAGATTTAGTTATAATAATGTTGAATGAGCAAATAATTTAGGAATATTTAATGGGTAATTTATACTATTTACATAAATAGGTATATAGTACACTACTTGTTGGATTAGTTCATATTTGTGATAGAAGAGGATTGTTAAACTTTAATGTAGTAAAGGGGGGATAGTTTTAAATTTCAAAAATATATAACTAAATGGTCTTATTGTTTTTAACTTGCATATCCATCCATCCTCAACCCCTTTTCCCATTTTTGCACATGGGGTTGGGATGTTACTTCAACAGTGACAACCATCTAGAGCCAAGGTTTACACCACCCTGTGGCTAGCCCTGCCGAGGTTTTTACTTGTATATAATATTAATTATTTGTAAGTCACTGTAGCTTTTGGTTACTACTTTGATGAACTTTTAGGTATTGGTAGGTAGAGAAATAGTATAGTAGTTTGTGTATTCGATAGGAAAACTAGAAACTTTTGGTATCCATGGTAGGTTGTGTTTTATTAGTAATATATGCACTTACAGCTGTAGACTTGCTTTTCTTTTTATTTGTGAGTTTTAGGATTTTTATTTTTTTAGAAAGGAAAAGGTAAAAAAATGTGAAATGTTAAGACAGTAGAGGAATGCATTACAGTCATATATACAGTTGAATTAATATGGTGGATAACTGTGTTATATTATCTTTTCAAAGAAATCTTTAAATACACAGGCTGGATAGTTTTTATCTGTTATCTAGTAATGTGAATGGATTAAATGATGGCAACAAAAATAAATCATTAATGAATGAGATATCTAAAATTAAATAGAGGAGACATTATATCCTTCCAAGAGACTCACTTGCTAAAGATATACTGTATTCAAATAACTTAGGTTATGAGATGTTATCATCTGCTTCTTTTAACAAAAAGAGGAGAGGAACAACTGTACTTTGGAGAAGTAATGCCTAAGGTCATTTAATTCATTAATAATCCCAAAGGAATATATATGTCTGTAATAATTAAATATAATGGCAAACTCTGTACACTAGCTATTTTTTACTGGATCTCTGGAATAGGCGAGTGACTAAAGATCACTTAAGCTTACTATGAAGTTATTGAAAGAGTAGTTTAATTTTAGCAGGGGATTTTAACTGCATATCTAGTGTAGAAGATATAAGTGAACAGAAGAAAGCTAAAATTCTGGCATCAGCTAAAGCAATAAACAAGATGGATTAGTAATAATAATTTAGTTGATTTAATAGTAAAATGCTGAAGTTAAGTAATTGTACTTCACTCGTTATTGTTATGTGCATGGGATACAAACTTGAATTGTTAGACTTTAAGCTTCTACATATTTACTTATTAAACTGACTTATTTTAAAACTATTCTTTGTCCTTTATCTGATCATAATGCATATATATATATATATATATATATATATATATATAGATATATGTATATATTAATTATATAAAATATATTAATGGATTTAAGGAAATTTGAGATTATAGAATCCTAGTATATATGATGAAATTAAAAGAATTTAGGAGTTATCTTAAGGAATAAATTAAATTTGTTTTATCTTTGAATGATAATGCTCATTTTAATAATGTCATAGTATGAGACTCCTTAAAAATGCAAATTAAAGATAGAATGGGAAGATGGGCTAGTAATAAAATGAAAGAGTGGGATAAAAATTTGTTATAAATATGAGACGAAATAAAAGCAAGGTCTGAACAACAAGCAATGAAATTAGATAATACTTGTTGTGTCTTTTGGCTTTTCCCGGTTAGGGGTCGCCACAGTGGAACTCCGGTCCGCTAATGATTGGCAGTAGATTTTTATGTGCCGAGTTGCCAGCCCTGATGCACAACCTTCAACGAAGGTACGCCCATTCACGCATGTCTCCACACAGAATACACTCTAGCTGAGAATCGAACAGGACAACGTCTTACTGTGAGGCGACAACGCTACCGCAGCACTGACGTCATTAGAAATAGTAACAATATATAAAGTGGAGATAGCTTTAGAAAAAAATACACAGTTATGCAATGACTTCAGAAAACTCTACATAGAGTAGCTAACAGAAGTAAGATGTTAAGCAAAATGGCACAGATCAATATCTAAAATCCTTGCACTAATAAGCTTGCTTCAGGCATAGAGGAACTGTGTAATATTTTTTTTAAATCCATGAGGGTCTTAATAAAGATAAAAATAATAATGCTGATGATTACAAAATTGTCAGGTATTTATAGAAAATGTTGTTGATAAACTTAATGACCAACAAATATCTCTGAATAAACATATTACCCTATTAAAAGTTAAGTTTTAAAAAAGGGAAAGATGGTAAAGCTCCAGGGTTAGATGGTTTAAGTATGGAATTATATAGTCTGCTTCCATTAAATATTTTAGAATTACTGAGTGACATTTTCAGGATAATTCAGAGTGGCAAAATAATTCCTCATGTCATTTTTTGTAATCTCAACTATACTTAAACAGGCTTGATAGTTGTTGCTGAAGCACCTACCAAGAGGACAAAACGCTGAGAGAAGAAAGGAGCCACTTTTGAGATTTTAAGTATTTTCTTCTGATTTATTTCTTAGAAAAACTGCATTGCCGCCTACTTTTCGGCATTTTCTTGCTTGCAAAAGTTGATATCTGTGTTAGAAACAGCATTTAGAACATACTTTTTGTGTTGCACTTAATTTAAAATCGTTTTTTCTTAAAATTGCATTTTACCTGCCTCTGACCTAGCACACATATGTTGGGGTCATTTATTGCACTGTTCTGACTAGTTTGCTACTTGTGTGTCTCTGCTATCCTTAAACAAAAACAAAAAATCTTGCTATTTTCCCACTTTCTATTATTTAAAAAAAAGTTCAGTTACAGAGTTGCTGTTCTGAACTGTTTGTAAGTTTCTTGGAGGCCAGTGCTTACTTGGGCTAAAGGGAAGTCTCTGTGTTCACCAGTGGCAGTGGTTAACACTGATCAGCCTGCCTGTCCTTGTAGGAGTGGTTACTGTCTAGAAACTGTAGTTTTATTGGCCATTTTGGGTCAATTCCAAACTCCTTGATCTCTCTCTCTTAAAACCCTGCAGCCATGTGGTTTTGGCGTCTTTCCAGGCTTGATAGTTGTTGCTGAAGCACCTACCAAGAGGAGAAAATGCTGAGAGAAGAAAGGAGCCACTTTTGAGATTTTAAGTATTTTCTTCTGATTTATTTCTTAGAAAAACTGCATTGCCGCCTACTTTTCGGCGTTTTCTTGCTTGCAAAAGTTGATATCTGTGTTAGAAACAGTATTTAGAGCCTGTTTGTTGCATTTTTTGTGTTGCACTTAATTTAAAATTGTTTTTTCTTAAAATTGCATTTTACCTGCCTCTGACCTAGCACACACGTGTTGGGGTAATTTATTGCACTGTTCTGACTAGTTTGCTACTTGTGTGTCTCTGCTATCCTTAAACAAAAACAAAAAAACCCCCAAAAAATCTTGCTATTTTCCCACTTTCTATAATTTAAAAAAAGTTCAGTTACAGAGTTGCTGTTCTGAACTGTTTGTAAGTTTCTTGGAGGCCAGTGCTTACCTGGGCTAAAGGGAAGTCTCTGTGTTCACCAGTGGCAGTGGTTAACACTGAGCAGCCTGCCTGTCCCTGTAGGAGTGGTTACTGCCTAGAAACTGTAGTTTTATTGGCCATTTTGGTTCAATTCCAAACTCCTTGATCTCCCTCTCTTAAAACCCTGCAACTCTCTTTTTGCGCGGTCTTGCGCACAGAGCAGCATCGGGCAGCGCCAGGTGGCTGTGGTATACTATTCCTGGCTCCACAAAGTCTGCGCTGCAAATTTTCCCTTAGAACTAGGCAAGCCTCAACTCAAGTGTTTCAGATCAACTGCTCTTATTGCAGCACTTGCATAACCCAAATCAGCACTTGTTCAAATCTCCTAGACAGCATTATTATTTTCCAAATCTCATAGACAGCGCTATTATAATACAGCATAAGACCCTCGATTGTCCGCAAGACAAGTGAAATTTACTTTTCCAAGCATGCCCAGAGGTCACCTTCAGGTGTACTCTCCAGTTCATCTGGTGGAATCGGGCATCCTGAGGCAATGTCACAACTGCCTCATGTATACAGACAACCTTCTCCTCTTACCTCTAGACACAAACACTTGTGAGAGATGCAAATACACAGCCAGACTGGAGGCTAAGCGCTCTCAACCCATGACTGTAACAGACAGTCAAGAGGAGAAGAGACACACTAGCATCACACCACCAGTCACACATGGATCTACAGAACAAGCACCGGCAAAACATACACATAAATACACAAAAACATATTCGGAGGCACTAGGTACCAATCTGAAAAAGAAACAGTGCCCTCCAAAGCAGACAAACAAGCAACCTGCACCTCCAAACACAAGCCAGAAAACATATAATTCACCTCAGCAGTCAGTGTGCCTCACGACAGCCCCTAAGGCAAAACACCATACCCACTCGCTAGTAATAGGAGGCTCTATAGTAAGGCACACAGATGTTCCACTCACCAGGCTGAACAAGTAGAAGGTTACTATAAGCTGCCTGTCAGGTGCTAGGATCCGCCACATAACACAGACACTTAGGTCACTCCAGAACAAATACAAATATGACACTGTCATTGTACATGTTGGTGTGAATGATCTAAGATGTACCTCTCTGGACTACATGAAAAGAGACATTGTGGAGCTCTCTGATCATGTAGCCCAAGCTGGTATGACCCTGACCTTGAGTAGCATATTACCTTCACCTCAAATGATACCACAATACAAAGACAAAATTATCAATTTCAACAACTGGCTAAGCTTCTGGTGTCATTCTAAGGGGATCCAGTGTCTGTCTGCCTGGGATGATATGATAGATAAGCCTCGCTGTTTCGCCAGAGATGGTTTGCACCTGTCACCCCTAGGCTTTTGAATACTGGCCAAGGCTCTTGCCGTCCCCATAGTGCCTTTTTTAGGCAGGGCTCAAAGGACAAACCAACCACCATATCCAGCACAGGTAACCAAAAACTCAGGGTAATGCTACTCAACGCCAGAAGTCTCAACCTCAAAATGCACGCACTCAAGGCACTCCTCAGTATGGAGAAAATCGATGTTTGTGCAGTGACGGAAACCTGGTTCAAGGCTCCAGAGACCACCCCAGCACTATCAGGTTACAATTCATATCATACCTTCCGGCCTCAGTTACCGGATCACAGTACAAAAGGCGGAGGTGTATCCATATTCATCAAGGATACCCACATCTCCAGTTTAGTGGCACAGCATGATGCCCCAGAGATCATCCATGCGCAACTATCAGCAGGCAAAACCACATTTCAAGTCGTAGCCTGTTATAGATTGCCCACCATGTCCCAAGATGCTCACTCAGTGTTCTTTGAGGCATTGGAAAATATAAAGGTCCTACCCAACACCATAGTTTTGGGTGATTTCAACTACCCTGGTATAGACTGGGCGAACTACCAAAGTTGTAACTCCTATGCCCAGCGGTTCATAGAATTTATAAATTCAAATGCCCTTGAACAACTGGTATGTTCTCCCACTAGGGGGGACAACATATTGGATTTAGTCATCACAAATATGGGCGCCCATTCTACCACCCCCGTTATCACTCCCTCTCTGGTCAAATCAGACCACAAACTGATAACCCTAGACATCCTCACCCCTCCACCTCCCCCAGTCAAAGAAACCATCATAAAAAACCTTTCCAAAGCAAACTTCAAACTACTTGCGTCAGAAGTGGAAAGCTTCACTATCCCCTTGCAGAAGGATAATGATATCCAGGATGCAGAATCCTACACCAAGGCACTTTATATACATCTTCAGGATTGCATGGACCGTGCTATCCCAAATAAAACCAAGACTCCTTCCTCAAGCAAGAAGAAACCAGTCTGATGGACCACGGCCATAACTATACAATAAAAGGAGGAGACTTCTACAAAAAAAGGCCAAATCTCAAATAGAAAAAGCTTCCCTGATCAGCTTTAGTAAGAAATAGAGGGCCCTCATCAAGTCAACTAAAGAAAATTTCAAAAAGAAAGTTGCCAAGGATAACCATAAGGCCTTTTATGGTTATGTCAAAAACCTAAATGGCAACGCTCAGGTCTGTTCTGAGCTAGTACAAAATGGAACAAAATACAACGACCCCACTGACATTGCCAACATCTTGGCTGACAGGTTCAGTGCAAATTTCTCCACAGGGTCTATTACTATTCCAAGGGATTGTGTAACTCCAATTATTACTGATACGTTAGTTAATAAGGCTCTATCTAAAGCTAAAAACACTGCCTCCATGGGACCAGATGGTGTCCCGGGCTGTGTCATACGCGAGCTCCAAAATTAATTAACCCCACATCTGAATACCCTGTTCAGTCTCAGCCTCTCGACAGGATATATGCCCATAGAATGGTGCACAGCAACGGTGGTTCTGCTGCACAAGGGTGGGCCCACAACCGACCCTGGGAACTACCGACCAATAAGCCTGACCAGTCTAATCTGTAAGGCAATGGAGCGAATTATTATGGAACTCATAAATGGAGAGATTGGGAACCTCCAAACACTTGACCCCACACAGTTCGGCTTCGTCAAGGGCAGATCATGCCTCCTGAACCTGGTGGACGTCTTTGAGACAGTTACTCAGGCTATAGATAAGGGAAAGGAGGTACACACAGCTTACCTTGACCTTGCTAAAGCATTTGATACCATTCCCCATTCAGATATTATTGATAAACTCACCAACCTGGGCATAAACCCTTACGTCACAAGATGGATCGCAAACTGGCTCTCAGACAGATCCCATAAAGTAAGAGTAGCGGGATCTATGTCCGAATCCAGACCAGTAACAAGCGGTGTGCCTCAGGACTCTGTCCTAGGGCCCTCCTGTTTGGCATATACTTCTCAGAAGTACAGGTGAGCACTGAAGGGCTGTGGCTGACCAAGTTTGCGGACGACTGCAAACTGGGTGCTATAATAGAGTCTCCGGCCGACATGGATATCCTCCAGAAGGGCCTAAACGAGACTGATGCATGGTGTCAAAGCCATGGTTTCAAGCTAAATGCTAAAAAATGCATAGTAAACCCCTTTGGAAAAAACAGAGTACCCGTGAACTACCACATAGGAGGTAACCCTCTGAAATCTGAAGTAGTAATAAGGGATCTAGGGACCCAAGTAGATAGTCAGCTTTCCTTTAATAACCATGTTGCCAAAGTGGTTAGAAAATCCTTCTATGTGACCCATCTGATCATGATCTAAGGATGTAGTGGTGCCCCTCTACTCTTCCCTCATCAGACCCATTATTGAGTACACTGCACCAATTGGAATGTACCTGGCTAGGCATCTCCAGCAGCTGGAGAGACCACAGAGGTACCTCACTAAGAGGATTACTGGCCTCAAACAGTTGCCCTATGCAGCATGATTGAAAAAACTAAGGCTTTTCTCTGTTGCATACCGCCTTCTCAGAGGCGATCTCTGTCTAACATACAGAGCCATGTCCAACCCAGAACTGTTGAACATGCTCCATCTTAGCAAAACCAAATCCACTCGAGCTACATGCTCAAGGGATGTAAACCTCAGCACAACAATGAATAGAACATGCTGGAGGGATAGATTCCCTTCGCAAAGACTTCCCATGCTATGGAACAAGGTCCCGATCTACATAAGACAGAACCCCTCACTATCACTCTTCAAGTGGAGCCTTGACGAGTGGATGGGTAACAGAAAGTTCACACCAGGGATCATACCAACAGCTCTACTAGATAGGGGCCAAGGGTACTAGCTGCTAGATCAAGGGCCTAGGGAACTAATCAAAGGGCGGTGAATACTGCACAATGTCGCTGGGCTAATATATGCCTTCAGGCAGATAGCCCAGTATCTACCTATGAACCTATAATAAGTTAGTTTCCTCATATAGACCTATTTCATTATTGAATGTAGACTATAAAATAGTTACGTTCATCTTTGCTACAAGATTAAGAGTTATAGTAGACTAATAAAGATCAAACAGGATTTATAGTCAATAGATTAACATATAATATAAAAAGGGTAGTAACTATTGTAGATGTAGCAAAAAGAATTAACAAGAAATGGGCACTAATTAGCTCAGATATTGAGAGAGCTTTTGATTCTGCAGATTGGAACTACTTGTTTAAAACTTTAGACACATTTGTAATTTCTGAATAATGTATTGGACTATTAAAAAAAAACTGTACAGAGACTCCAAAGCATATCTGACCACTGGATCTTAAAATTTTCAAGGATTCACTTTAAATAATGGCACAAAGCAAGAGTGTCCCTTGTCCTCTCTACTATTTGCATTAGTTATGAAACCTTTAGCTAATAGTTTATGAAGCAATAAAAAAATGATGGATACTGAAGTAACAAGGATTGTCAATCTAAACCACAACTATTTGCAGATGATATTTTACTGACTATAGGTGATTTGAATTCTTCAGTTGAAAAAATAGTTGAGGAAATTGAAAAGCTTCAAGAAGTATCTTTGCTGAAATGTAATAATAAAACAGAAACTTTAGTGTTAAATTGATTACTAGATAGTGAGTTTAAATATAGATATACATTTAACTGGGAAGGAAAGAACTAAAATATTTAGGAATAAAAATCTATCAAGATATGAGTAAGATTATTAATGATAATTTTGAAGAATAGTTTGTGTTACTTCTTATTAATAAATTGAATATTTTTTTTACTTTCAAGAATAGGTTAGTACTTATTAAAATGATTATATTACCCAAGATTATATATATATATATATATATATATATATATATATATATATATACACACACACACACACATACATACATATATACACTTGTATATATTGCATTCAATTACTTTAATAGATACTTTTAGATAGTAGTTGACTTAGTGACTCAATAGATGGTAAGGATAAACATTTTTGTTACTTAAATCAACTAGTCAAACTTCTTCAAGTTTATACTGGAGAATTTTTATGTGGAAATATATGCATAGAATATTTGTTACTCCTTATAAAATCTCTAAGTTTAGTAAAATAATGTCTTCAGGCTGTTGAAGATATATAAAGATGTAAAAGCTGATTGGACACATGTTTATGGCTTGTGAAAAACTAAATGTATATTGGGAAGTGATAAGTATGTTTTTTATGGGGTTATGGTCTGATAATTGTTCTTTCACTAGATCAGTAATACTTTAGCAATAACCCACTCCTAGGTGTGGGTAATGCTGGATTTACTCACAGTTGGTGTGGTTTGGTCACGAGAGCAAAGCCCGAGTGGCCAAACAAAGACAACCGTGGGTAAATCCAGCATTACCCACACCCAGAAGTGGGTTATTGCTATTATACAATGGCATTATATTAAGAAAAAAAAAACTTACTTTTCTTAAATAATGGCATTGTATAACGCCACCGTGCTACCCTTCCGCAGCTGTCCTGGAGCAGTTCTGATGTACTGCACATGTGTATGCTTACGCAGTACATCAGAGCTGTGTGTAGAGGAAACAACAGAGAAAGGAAGATCTCGGTAACTTTTTTAAAGTTGTCTTGCTATGTTAAATGAGTTTAACATAGCAAGATATCTTTAAAAAAAGCAACGGAGAAAGGAAGATCTCTGTTCCTTTTTTTAAAGCTGTCTCCCTATGTTAAACGAGTTTAACATAGCGAGACAGCTTTAAAAAAAGGAACGGAGAAAAGAAGATCTCCGTTGCTTTTTTTTAAGATATCTCACAATGTTAAACTTGTTTAACATAGCGAGATTACAGCAACGGAGCTCTTCCATTCTCCGTTGCTGCCTAACACAAAAAAAGTAAAGACTTATACTAATGGAAAAAGTCTGGGCGACCGGACCTTTTTCCTTCAGTATAAGTCAGATTTAGAACTGGCACGCTGACCAATCAGCATGCACGTTTTGGAATATTAATGGGGGGGTCATTGTATAATAATGAATATTCTATTTCCTTTATCTGTAAAAGCCAAACAACAAAAATGTTCTAGAGTCTTCTGGCAGTAGCTAGAAATGTTATTACAAGAAATTGGAAATCAAATTCAGTACCTACATTCAATGAATTTTAAAATTTAACAGCAGTACTATATAAAACTGAAAAAGAAGTGATCAGAATAAAATCTGTAAATCATACTAAGACTTTTAGTGGTTGGAATAGTCCTGAAATGTTGTTATTGAAATACCAAAACTCTTAATGTGCTAGTTGTATAAGATTACATTGATGATTCGATGTATTCCTAGCATTGTATAACAGTATGCATTGTTGAATTTCTTTCTTCCTGTGTATATATTGTAAATATGTTAAATTAATAAAAATTTTCTTTAAAAAAGAAAGAACGCAATAGCCGCAATATACTTTGGCTGGTAGAGATGGTTATTATGTTGTTGGAGCATCTCTGGTCCTCATATACTTTCTTTTTCTCTGTGTGTTGGAAAACAATTGCTAGCTCGTGGCCTTGTTCTACGTGATAAAGGGATAAAGCCTGAAAGTCAGTATTGGAAGGGTGTCAATGATTCTGACACTAAATTGCCTTGTAACGTCCACAAATGGTTTATTTGAAATTTTTGAAATTTAGTTACCAAAGGTCACATGGGGTTCAGGGATGGATACTGACTGCATATTTAAAATCTACACCCTACACATCTTTGTAAACTGCTTTATGTCTAAGCAGTGGTATTCTCCATAATCTTAGTATGTTTATTACTGTTTATTGCTGATTTGTACCTCACAAAACACTTGTCATGTTGTTCAGTTAAATGGTATGCGTCAAACTGCATCTGATAGCAAACCTTTGTTAGTGGCATAGAGGTAAGGAACCATAGCTGTGGCCTGGATGACCAAATTTCCATCAGTAGCTTGGGAATTCCACTGCACAGGTGAGGAGGGTAGGTATGCCTATCCTGGGAAGCAGATACGTGCACTTTGGGTACCACATGTTTGATCCATGGTTGAGACTGGGGTGCTGTCTTTGTGGACATTGGTTGTGGTCAAGTTGCTGCAGAGGTGGGATAATATGCCAGCAATGCCCATTGCATATCCTCCCCTGGGATGGGTGTGCACAGAGGACAGGAACATAGGAGCATAAACAAAAATTCTCCTTAGCAACACTGTGACATTGGGTGTCTCAATATTCTCTTTGGCCCTGAACATAGTTAATCAGATGTCTGTGAGAGACTAGTCTGGTTTGATCAATCCAGTGAAAGAGGAAAAGTCCCTTTGAGCAATTGATAGTCTGCTGTAGGAAGAATTAAAAAAAAAAAAAAAGACTGCGATTTCTAGCAGCCTTTTCAACTCGGGTCTCCCCTAAAAAGACTCTACTAGCCTAGTGGGACTAACCTGACCAACAAAGGTTAAGTAAATAAAGATAAATACACTTTACTCATGGGTACTGTTTTGAAGATCCTTCCTCCAGTTTTCTTTTAGTTTACATGTGCAATCACAGTTCTGACTTTAATCAGCTAAGATATATATATATATATATATATATATATATATATATATATATATATATATATATATATGGGTTCTCATGTATTATAATAGCACAGTGACTCTGTAGTTAAGATAACTTTCTTAGAGTTATGGGTAATAATAAATAAAGAATTGAAGGAATGTAGGAATGTATCGGGGAGGGGAAGAAAGCAAGAGTTAAGTGGGATAAATTGATCCTTCCAGCAGAACAATGTAGTTTATGATTACCCAATTTGAATGGATGTTTTAGAGCTACGCAGTTGAGGCTCCTTTACATAACATAAACAGAAGGTTATCATTCTAAGTGGAAAGGGAGATTGATAAAATGGGGGGGCAGTTCAAGAAATGAGAGAGTAGGATTTTGGATGCAGTTTGTTAAGGAGAATGCAACAAAAACTGTGAATCCTCTTGGCTAAAGGTTGGTTAAGTATATTAATGAAATGTCCAAAAAAGAAATAAAACCAACTAAAAAGACAGTAAAAACACAGCTACTTTAATAAATGATAATGATCGCTTTTGTGAGGTTACCACTTCTTCAGACCATACAAAAGTGAACAAAACTGAGTTTAAATAATACAGACAATCAAACATAATTTAAAATAATTAAAACATCAATTAAAACATCTCTTTTCCGCCTTTCTTTGTGGACAGATTTTAAACAGTAGTGTTTAGACCTGGTTCCTTATGTGCCTACATGGCTGAAATCCACTGTAATTCAATTGTTTCTATGCTGTTATTCACATCCCCACCTCTGATATCAAACTCAACCAGTTGTAAAACTCTAAAACAAAATATATATTGTCCTTTTTCTAAGATAGTGACAGGCTAATGCATTAGTTTTTAACTTCTTACGAATGTCCCCAGCATGTTCCAAGACCCATTTCTTAAGTTGTCTTGTGCTTTTCCCACATAAAAACAAGAGTAATTACAACAGGTAGCCAAATAAACTAAAGAAGTGCTCCTACAGTCAGCCTAGAAACAAGGTAAGAATTCACGTCCTGTTACAGTATGTATAAAGTGCTTGGTCTCACTTATAAACTCACAAGCTTTACAGTTATAGCATGTGTATGTGCCCATTTTTGCATAAGAACATTTATTCATAGATAAATGGCCAGAAGGTCCATAGCACAAAAGTCTTTTAAGAGAGAGACTGTTTGTAAAGATAAAATTAGGCCTGTCACCAACTACTTCTCTAACTTTGCCATCTGCTAGATGAATAGGCCGATTTTTCTTTATAATATCACAAAATTGATTAATATTGCTAGAATAAGTAAACAAAACCCTTGGGGTATGTTGCATTAAACCACTTTTACTATGTATATCTACTTTCCTATTTGCTGTGAAATAAGGTGTGCTCTAACTTTTCTCATACTCCTAACATCATTAAATGAATTATGGACAGCTGTCCTTGAATAGTCCCTTTGAATAAAACCATCACATAAAGATGCCATAGTAGCTTCAAATTTAGAATCATCAGTAGAGACTCTAGAAATTCACATAGACTGTCCTTTCAATATGTTAGAGTATATGTGATGCAGATGCACGCTGGTAC
The DNA here is from genome assembly GCF_019279795.1 of Protopterus annectens. Lineage (NCBI taxonomy): Eukaryota > Metazoa > Chordata > Ceratodontiformes > Protopteridae > Protopterus > Protopterus annectens. Next base: position 832,022,778 of record NC_056733.1, read on the forward strand.
TATGCACCAATCCATTTTTCCAGCAAGGTTTCCTAAAGAGTTTGTTATCCAGGCCTCCAACAGCATCCTTGCTAACAGTAACATCTAGAAAATCTATTGTATCAGCTGAAAAATTTAAACGTAAACCTTAAAATGTTGGTGGTGGTTTCTAGATATGCTATAAACTGAGTTAAGGAAAGTGGAGTACCCTCCCACAAAAGAACGACATAGTCCACAAATCTAGCATATTATTTGATATTGTGAATTGTGAATGAAAACTGGCAAACGAACCAAAGTAGTGGGAGCTAATACACAGAGAGGGAAAGGTAATAGAGTGGGATAAAGCCAAGGAGTTTTGATTGCAGGTTAAAGACTGCCTTTTCTATCAGGGAATGATATCAGAATACAGACAAAGAGAAAGAAGTAGTGCAACCCTAAGTCAAAGATCTGCTCAGGCAGAGCTTTTAGTTGAATCTAGAACAGAAGCTACTGTTAAAACAGGGACAATTAGGACATATAAAATATTGCACAATAACTATAAGAATCAATCAGATGAAGTTAGAACAGATTGGGAAGAGACAGACTGGAAAAGCAATTTACAAGGGAACAATGACAGGACATATATATATTGCTCCCAAGTATGCAAAAAAAGTCCAGTAGGTTTAGGATTTTTGCTTGGAAGTGTTTGCATAGGTATTTTTATATTCCAAGTGTACTTCAAAGAATCTTTCCTCAGCTAGACAGCAAAATTGGAGGTGTGATGGGAAAGAAAGAAGTACCTGGGAACATATGTTTTGAGAGTGTAATGAATTGATGGATTTTAAAAATTCCTTACAGAGTACCCTGCCAGAAATATTGAGTAAGCAAATGGTTGTAACTAAGGAAATGATTCATTTGATCTGGAACACAGAATCTGAATTGCCTAGACATAGTAGGGCCTTGTTAAGTTTAATTCTGTTAGCAGCCAAAAAGCAATTACTAGAAAATGGAAATCAAAGTGTAAACCAACTGTATTTGAAGTATTGAATATTGTAAAAGAGACAAAAGAACTGAAAGAAGAATGTTTAGGAAAAGGAAGGAGCAAATTATGTAGAAATAAATGGAAATGGTGTGGACAATACATGCTAAATAATGTTCAGGAAAAACAGTGGGGTTTAAGAGAAGGCAGGAATTAAGCAATTTATGTGATGTTGGACTGATGAAAGAAAACATGTGATGTACAATGTATGTAAATGAAAAAAAATGTTAATATGATTTGTTTTCTATTACTGGATGTGCCTATGTCTTATGTGATAATTTAATAAAAGTTTAAAAAAAAGATAACTTTCTCAGTTTTACAATCTTGACCTCTGGTCACTGTGTGTGGTGTGGAATTTAGTTATTCTCCAAGTGCCTGCAAGGATTTTCTTCAGTTACTCTGGTTTTCTAAAAATATACTGATTTGCTACTTTGCCTGTGTCTGAAAGGGATCCAAGCTTGACAAATTAATTTATTGCATTAATAAGTAAATGAAAGGGCACTTGGTGTTGGGTGACATATTAATACTGTGTATTTACTTTATCTATATACTTATTGGTGTTTATATACTTCAGCAGAGCACTGATACACCAGAATCAGTTTTAAGCTGCATGTGAGGTTAAAAAAATAAAAATAATAGGTGGAAATAGTATTTTGGTACTTTTTATCACTTGCAATATGTACATTTGTTTGATCAGGTATTAAATCAGAAACAAAGATTCACGCAACTAGCAAGAGATGTATGCATGCTTTTACTAAGGATTTAAACTTGAACAGTTGTCATTTTGTTTCAGTTTAAATAAAACATTTTAATTTTTAAGCTTCCTTTAAAAACTTTGCATTATATGCAGAGTTTGTCATGTGACTTACTAAGTCTGCATTTATTTCATATATTCATTCAGTCAGTCAGTCTCTGGAAGTCCAATTTAGTATTACTGGGAAGTCAGGAGCTGTCCTGGTGCTTAGAGGCACAAGGCCAAGACACCAACTATGGAAGCTACTTTAGCTAACTGAGGCAGACAGATACAAAATCTTGCTCAGTAAGCACTCCTTAAGGCATTTAGAAGGATCATAATTTTTACCTATGACACGTTCCTGGGATGTGTGAGGAAAGGAGCACCAGGCAGAAAACCCATGTGGATAGAGGGATGATATACATATTTCATACAGAAAGGTACCCAGTTGAGAACTGAACTGGATGGTGATGAGCTGTAAAGCAAAAGTCCAAATTTTGCATGAAGGATTCAAAACGTGGAGACATACTGAAAGCAGGATTTGTCAGGTGTTGCTATAGTCTTCTTTAATTGAATTGGAAACCTTAAAGTTAGAATGTGCTAGTACATTGTTTTTGATAGGGCCCCCACATGACAGGTGCAGGGGATTTGTGTACCCCCAAAGTCTCATCTATCTGCTGTCTGTTTTAGATGATCAGGTATGGTTTGGTTCACTGCATGTAAAATTGGTGAATAGAGTCTCAGTAAATCATACTTCAACCATGACTGGCTGTATAAATTGTTAAAGGCAATTATTTTACTGAGAAACTAACTATAACAATGTATGTGAGTTACATGCCATATTTTCAAGCTTCATTTATTCTCATGTGAACAGTACTACTATTTGTTTTCCTTTTAGCGTGCAGCTGCTCTGTATTATTGGCCAGCAAAGACTAATACAGAATTAAAAAACATCCTGTACATACTTTCAGACTTGACATTCTAGAGGGTACAAGGCTTCATCCCTGGTCCTCTTCATGGACATAACTTTTTCAGATTCCCATGTAATTCTTCTGTAACTGTGTTGCATTGTAAATTCTGCCTTATCTGTCTTGCCATGTTTTCTGCAGACATTTTAATAATGTGTCCATTCTGCCAAGATCCGTGACATATTGCAGTGTCACGACAGACTTCTTCACAAACTTTTCCATTAATTCATTGTTTGAAATATGGTCTTTCTAACATTATATGTGAGGTTGCTTATAGGCATCAGTGACAGAAAAGTCTGACAAGTGTGGTTTGTTGTGTGTGCTGTTTTTTTTTTTTGTCAATTTTTTTAAGTTAGGATTGAGGAAACATAACTTGTACTAGGATTATTTGATTTAATACGGGTGAAGCCCTATGCCCAGCTGCTCTCATTTTCTAATCTTATTACTTGTCTTTAGTTCTTGCTTACTGAGCTGTGGACTTTGGCTTAGATTTTGATTATCGAGAATCTATCCATGCTATGAAACAAAAGTGATAGTACATGTGGTAGGAGATACTGTGAGCCCTACATGTGGCAGAGCCACCTGGGGTGTAAGTGACTGGGATTCATGTCATTGTTGGGTGGACTTACTAATCAGTGGACACTTTTCAACCATGGTTCCTAGCCAAAAGGAAGTATGCTCAACAATGACAGCACAAAAAAATGAAGCTGGGATAGCTGTTCTGCACAGATACCGAGTGTACTTTGTAGAAAGTAAGTGCTACCCTTTGAGGCAATGTTCAGTTCTTCCTTGAAACTACTCTAATTACATAAATCACTTGTTTAACACTGGGTCTTTTTATGTAACATGGTGGAGTATGTTGTAATTTTTTTCAGATAATTTTATTAACAAACAAAAAAATTCTTACAGCCATTGTGCGGTCCCCATGCATAATGTAGTTTTTTCCTCGCAGTGGGTGGCTAATAGAAATACATTAACTTAAATGTCCAAGTGTAAGTCTTAACTACAACCTGGACTCAACCCAGGACAGAGGGTTACATTTTTATTTTTGATAATATGTTTTGCTATTCATTGTAAGATGTTAAGTTGTCAATCTCGCCTTCATTCTTGCTGGATGGGTTCGGAGCCGATCCTCGGCTCCGACTCGGCACTTGCTTTAGCTCGAGAACTCCTTTTACCAGCTCGAGGCAACCCTATATCCCATGATGCAAGGCAGAACTACCCCAGATCTCGTTTGCCGCTTAGCTAAAGAGGTCTCCTTTGCCAGCTGAGGTAAGTTTTTTCTTAGTCAAATAAGAAAAAGTGTAGTTAGGGGTTTATTTTTCCCTGTTAGTGTTAGTGTAGTCTGTAATTAGTTACAGCCCACCCTATTCCCTATTTTTCAACCTTTTTATAAACTTTTATAAGTTTTAATCTAAAGTAGTTTAGTCAGGCCTAGTTCCCTTTTGTTATCCCTTCCTGTGTGTTTGTGTAAGGGATTAATTTGTGTGTTTGTTGGGACTGTTTGTGTTCTATCCTCCTACGATGTCAAAAGAAGGCAAGGTCTCAGGCTTCAAGAAGTGTGACCAGTGCTGTCAGAAAATGTCTCTGACAGACGGTCACACTTCTTGTGTTTATTGCCTGGGTCCTTTGCACCTGCAGGACTCCTGTGCGTTGTGTCATGCTTTTAGCCAGAGAGTCCTGCAGGAAAGGAGGAACAAACTCATCCTCCGAGGTTTACTTAAACCTGAAGGTTCTCCTCCTAAATCAGGGTCAGGAAAACCTCTTAAGCCACCGAAGGCTCAGGCTACAGTGTCCAAGCCTCCTCCGGTGGCTCCGGCTCCGTCGGAGCCGATATCGGCTCCGGCTGGAGTCGATACTTCTTCTACTCGAGTAGTGGGTTCGGTGCTGGCTGGCTCCGATACCCTGACTACTGTGGCCTTCTCGGCTCCGGCTGGAGCTGACACTTTATCCAGCATCGGAGCCGAGAAATCCTCGGCTCCATCTGGAGTTCTAGGAACTTCGGCTCCGATGGCTTCGACCCGTAAGAGATCTCAGTCCCCCTCTATTATGAGTATCCACTCGGCTCCGGGATCTCCTCTTTTGTCGGAGCGGAGCCATCGGAGCCGATCTTCGAGATCTTCCAGGCTGTCTGACCACGACTTGGAGAGGGTGGTAAGCAGGCTGTTGAAGTCTCAGGCACTGGCTCAAATGCTCCATAGCCCGTCTCAACAGACTTCAGCTATAGCCCCAATTCTTGAACTTCCTCCTCCGACTCCACACCAGAGTTCGGAGCCGGAGCTTCTTGGGACAGCGACTGTTTCGATGCCGGAGCCGATACATCCTTCGGCTCCATCGTCCTCGGCTCCGATCTCCTCCTTGAGACCTTCCTTGGAGGGATCCGGTCGTCGGGTTTCCACTGTCGGCTCCGAGGGGCTAGTGGCATCGGACCCTTGTCCGACCCGCTCTCCCTCTCTGGGCTTCGGCTTTGGTAAGCTCGGCGCCGACATCGGCCTCGGAGCCTTCTCTCTCCTTGGAGCCGACCATTCCTGTCTCTTCGGAGCGGGTATGTTCTGGTCTCCCGGGGAGAGGAGCCTTTGAGGTGATGAGGAGTGTCCTGGCCTCTGAGCCTGGTCAACGGTCCATCCCTCTAGCTCCTCCCTCATCAGTGCCTGCAGATGCCTCTTGCCAGCCTCTTGCTCTCAGGCCCAGGGATCCATCGCCCCAGGTCTCCCCACTGGGAATTTCCTCCTCTTCCGAGGTTTCTCCTGACCCTGCAGGAGAACCCCCTCGGTAGAGGACGTGTAAGAGGAAACACACAGACTCCCCTGAGTCTACTACATCTGATACCGACTTAGATGAGTCGGAGGGTTCCCCACGGTCCCCCTCTGAGGATGTCTCCTTTTCAGACATCCTTGAGCTCCTCAAACAGAGGGGGAATTGGCCCTCCATTGACCCCTCCGAGGATGAGTCGGTATACCTGGAGGCTTTTGGATCCCGACCCTCCACCTCCTGGGTGTCTCCGCCTTTCGACCCACTCATGCAGGTAGTGGCTCGGAAGGCGTGGGCGCTCCAGATTCTGTGGAACCTGTCCCCAGAAGACCATCCAAGTTCATTACGGCCCCGTCGGATAAACAGTTCCTTTCCAAAGGTATCTCTGTGGATGCTATGGTGGTGGCGGCGGCCACTAAGAAGGAACTGGCGGATCCTTCAGTACCTGTCCATCCTCCTAACAAGGACTCTAGGACCATGGACAGGTATGGAAAGCGGATGTTTTCTTCAGCGACCTTTGCTATGCGTTCGCTGAATTACCTTTGTCACTTCACCAGGCTTCAACGAGATATTCTCAAGGAACTGGGTGAAGTAGTCCAGGATCCTTCTGCTGCTGGGGCTCAGGAAATGATTGCCTCACAGCTTACTATCCTGAATTCCATATCTAACTCCTCCATGCGGCTCATATCTTATGCGGCCGATGGAGCGAGCAGGGCCGCAGGCACAGGAGTTGCTCTTAGATGCCAAGCCTGGATGCGGCTGTGTAATTTTGCGGACCCCTTTAAGGCGTCCTTCACTAATACCCCCTTTGATGGTTCAGCTTTGTTCGGACCTCAAGTGAAGGATACCTTGACCAGGTGTGAGCAGGACGGTAAGACTCTTTCTGCCGCTGGAGTCCAATTTTCCACTCCTTCTAGACCATATCCCAAGGGTCAGAAAGGGGGGAAGATGTGGTTCTGTAAAGCCCAAGGAGCTACACCGGACACACGTGGTCAGTTTACCCCCAGAGGCAGAGGGGGTAACAATAATAGACGCTGCCCTAGAGGCAGGGGGGGTCCTCAGAACCAGGGCAACAGGGAGTCTCTTCCTGAGAAGCCCTTTCAGCATCCCTGAGGTGTTGCCCGACTGTCCACCCTTGGAGGCAGTTGGGGGAAGGATTTCACTGTACCCAGTAGCCTGGCAATCCCTATCCCAAGAGAAGTGGGTACAGTCGATTATATCCGAGGGTTACAAGATCCCCTTCGTAAGGTTTCCCATACCTCTACAATCCCTTCCAGACATCTCACCCGGTCAAAGGGATTTGGCAAAACAGGAGGTTTCAAAACTCCTAGAAAAAAGAGCCGTCCAGACAGTGCCGGCAGACCAAGTAGGATCCGGCGTCTACTCAAGATTCTTTTTGGTCTCCAAAAGGACGGGAGAGTGGAGACCAATATTAGACCTCAGCAATCTGAACAGATTTGTCAAAAAGGCAAGATTCCGGATGGTCACGCTTCAGTCCATTCTGCCCTTTCTGGGCAAGGACAACTGGATGTGCTCGATAGACCTTCAGGATGCGTACTATCACATAAAGATTCACAGGCGCTCCAGGAGGTTTCTCCGCTTTCGGCTAGGGACCAGTCATTACCAATTCAGCCCTGCCCTTTGGCCTCACTTCAGCCCCCAGAGTGTTTACCAAATGCATGGCAGTGGTCACAGCTCACCTGAGACGTCTAGGATTCCAGGTGTTTCCTTATTTGGACGACTGGCTCCTCTCTGCCACCACCAAGTGTCAGCTTCTTCAGTCCAGAGACTACACCCTTCAGCTTTGCAAGAATCTGAGAATTTCAGTAAATTTCATAAAATCTTCTCTGCTGCCTTGCCAATCTATCACCTTTATAGGCACAGAGTTAAATACCGTCAAAATGTTAGCCAGACTAACAGATCAAAGAATTCTGGACATCCAAAAATTTGTTCGGCTTCTGTTACAAAGCAAAAAGATCAAAGCCAGGTTTGTCCTGAAAGTTCTAGGTCTAATGGCTGCGGCCATTGTTCTTCTACCACTGGCTCGCTTTCACATGCATCTCCTGCAGTGGATGCTTTTCACGCAGTGGTCGTATCACAATCTTCCGATGAGACACGAGATCTTAGTGACACAGTCATGCAGGGCTCATCTGGGCTGGTGGATATCTTCCCCTCTTCTTCATCAGGGCCGACCCTTTGTTCCCCCTCCTCCAGTTGCCACAGTCACCACGGATGCCTCTCTGATTGGGTGGGGGGGCATTATCAGGGCAGGATGGTCCACGGGATGTGGCAACCCATAGAATACCATCTGCACATAAATGTCCTGGAGATGAGAGCAGTGCTTTTAACGTTGCAAGCCCTCGACGACTTTCTTCCCACGGGGACTATTGCAGTACAGACGGACAACATGTCCGTGGTCTGGTACATCAACAAACAGGGCGGAACCAAGTCCTATCCCTTATGTCGAGAAGCTCTCAGACTTTGGCAATGGGCGATCTCTTCTCAGCAGTTTCTGATAGCAATGCACATCCCCGGCAGGTCCAACCTATTGGCGGACAGGCTAAGCAGATCTATTCTGATGCCTCACGAGTGGTCTCTCAATCAATCTGTAGTGGATCAGATTTTTCTGAAGTGGGGCACTCCTTGTTGCGATCTTTTCACTACCCCTCAAAACAACAAGTGCCCAGACTATTTCACTCTATTTCCCCTTCCAGGCCAACCCCTGAGAGACTCTCTAACCCAGGTTTGGCCTCGGGGACTTCTTTATGCTTTTCCTCCCTTTCCATTGATTCCACAAGTCATTCAGAAAGCCACCGTTTTGAGAGCCAAATTGATCCTCATTGCTCCTTTTGGCCTCGACAAATTTGGTTTCCGTCTCTGCATCGTCACCTTCTGGTGCAGCCCTGGCATCTGGACCCAGTTCGGATCTTTTGATCCACCAGTCGGGTCAGCAGCACCGGGCCATTCATTCTCTCAACCTCACTGCTTGGTTGCTCCACTTCCTTCCCTAGCCAGGCTACCAATGATTTCTGACTCAGTCAGAGACATTATAGTGTCTTCTTTGAAGTCGTCCACTAGGACTATTTATGCTAGCAAGTGGCGACGATTTTCGATTTGGGCAAACTCCAGAAATATTGATCCTTTTACTGCTCCCGTACATTCTGTTTTAGATTTCCTAGCGGAGGTTTTTCATTCGGGATCCTCGTCATCTACAGTCAAAGTACAACTGGCTGCTATTTCCAAGTATCATGTTGGCTTGCATGACAATAACATCATGTCTCATAGATTATGCAAGGCCTTTTTGAGAGGAGTTTTTCTCCTAAAGCCACCTATAAAGCATCCTCCTCCGCAATGGGATCTAAACTTAATGTTGGCATCCTTGATACTACCTCCCTTCGAACCGTCTGCTTCATGTTCTTTGAAGTTATTGACGTGGAAGACTATATTTTTACTGGCTGTCACTTCTGCAAGAAGGGTTTCCGAGATTCAAGCTCTCTGTATTCGTTCACCTTATTTGGTTTTCATAAGGACAGGGTATCGTTAAGAACTAACCCTTCCTTTCTCCCCAAGGTTGTATCTCAAACCAATATTAACCAATCTATAGATCTACCAGTCTTTTTCCCTAACTATTCCGACAGAGCTGAACAGAAATTGCAGTTTTTGGATGTCCATCGTCAGCTCAGGTACTACTTGCATAGGACTAAACAAATTAGAAAATCGGACCAATTGTTTGTCTCTTATGCAGAAAACAGGTTAGGTCTTCCAGTTTCTAAAGTGACCTTATCCAGATGGTTGACTTCCACCATTTCCTATGTGTACTCTCTCAGAGGCAAACAACTATCTTCTAAGCCAAAAGCACACTCCACCAGGAGTCTATCCACTTCTGCAGCTTTTCAGGATAGACTTCCCATTGATACCATTTGTGCAGCAGCTACTTGGGCCACGCCTCATACCTTTGTTTCTCATTACAAGTTGGATTTGGCCTCCAGAGATAGGGCCAGTTTTGGTTCCACAATTCTCAAGAGTATGTTCCGTTGAGCCACCCGGGATTCAGGTGCTAGGGACGCGGTCCCATCCAGCAAGAATGAAGGTGAGATTGACAACTTAACATTTAGAAGTTATGTACCTACCATAACATTCCATGTTAGTTGTCTTCTCTCGCCTTCTTTCTTGCGTCCCTCCCTCCTTCCCCCTGGCCTGGACAGATCTTGAAGAGTTCCTAATAGTTTGTTCCTCTGGATCTTTGTTATGAGGACTTCTTTTAGGAAACTTTGTTCCTAATTTGGTTAGGATAACCTTTAGCAGGGTAAGTTAGCTGCCAAATGAGATCTGAGGTAGTTCCGCCTTGCATCATGGGATATAGGGTTGCCTCGAGCTGGTAAAAGGAGTTCTCGAGCTAAAGCAAGTGCCGAGTCGGAGCCGAGGATCGGCTCCGAACCCATCCAGCAAGAAAGAAGGCGAGAGAAGACAACTAACATGGAACGTTATGGTAGGTACATAACTTCTAATTTTTTACTATGTTTACTATTTTTACTTATTGGCTAACTATGCACACAGTCAATTAAACTTTAACTAAGAGAACAGACTTAAATGGATTATTACATCAGACTTGATTTTCTCTCCCTGCCTTTTTTTTATACAGTGTGCCCAAATCTATATTTCCAAAGTATTCCACACTTTCCACTTCTGTTTAAGGTGCTGTCCTTTCTGCATAGCAAATCTTCACTGTTCAACAGCTTTTATTTCTTCCATCATTTTTTTACTTCAGTTATTTGTGTTTCTTTCCTTATGATTTCCAGTTTCTAGTAATAGTTTTCTACCACAGTCATAAGCAGAGAAATCAGTGCTTTGACATGTTTATTTTTTCATCACCTCTTCCCCGAATTGATAGAAGCAGATCCTTAGTGAAGCTGACCTCTGTATGACTTACCTTTTCAATAATCACACTAAGGTCCAGTCTGAATTGATGCAGCTCTTCACCTTTCCAAAATATGTGTTCCCACGTTCCTTCCTGCGTATTGATGCTAGAGATGTTGCTGTGTTAACCTTTTAAGTGAATCCTGGTAATAGTTTCAATAATGTGCCTGGTATCATATAGTGTTCCTCCTGGCTTTTTACTAAAGCCTCCTCGCCCTAGTGACTCACCTACTGTATCAAGCATTGGATCATGCCAGACATTAGAGGTTTACACTTATCATGTTTAAAAAAGGAACTACACTCACAAATTAGTTAGTATATTGGGTTAATGCTCCTACTTTCTGTGTAAAGGATACAAGGTTTGAAACCTTTCTCCCCCTTTAACTTTATGTATCTTTTTAAAGAACTTGAGTACTATTTTCATATTTCTCTGGTAAATAGTGGTGACACAGATGGCTGATATCCTGTGTCTGAGATGGGAAGATTCATTTATTTATTAATTTTAGATTTGCTTACCGGGAAAGTCTGACTGGACAAAATGTCCTTTTTCAGTGGAGGCCCGAGGAGAAAAGCTCCACATTTGTAAATAACAGTAAGATACATATACAACATCCAGATAAAAATATTGATTTGATCTTGGATACAAGTCTTTCGGCTTTTCCCAGTTAGGGGTCGCCACAGCGCAACTCCGGTTAGCTCATGATTGGCAGTGGATTTTTACAGTGCCGAGTTGCCAGCCCGATGCCCAGCCTTCAAAGAAGGTATGCCCATTCACGCTTGCACCGACCTGCATGTCTTTAGCGTCACTCAAACGAAAATACATGTTATACATTTCACTGATACAATCATATAGTCTAGGTAGGATACAAAGAATAGCAGTACTGTGATTGTAGGTAGAAAACAAGCAAGTTAAGTACACAAATGCTTAGTAGAGCTATACTATTCAAATATGAAAGTAACAGGTTATGCTCCTTTAGCTGCCTTAAGGCATCTATTTCCTAACCAGGGTTTGTACAAGAGCAGGTCCATGATTCTGATAGGTGTGATTTGAGAAGTTTTTTAAAGCTGAAAGTGTTAGTAGTAGTTCTGAAATTTAATGGCAGGGAATTCCAAGTTTTGGCTGTGCAGCTGGAGTAAAGGGAAACTCCAGCTGCATTGTTAATTTTGGATATATTTAAGAAAGATTTATTACTGGAATGCAATACCCTGTTATTGGAGTAGTGTATTAGTAGATTTTGAAGTACTGGTGTTTTTTTATGGATGGGCAAAGGTAAGTTGATTATAAGCAAGTAGATTTGGTAGTTTGAGCCCAGATAGTTGTTTTAAAGCCAAACAATGATAGGATTTGAAATTTGTTTCTGTGAAAACCTTTTAAATTTTAATATAGCAAATTTTTAGTTTTGCTAGGTCAGATTTCTTAATGTTTATAAGAATTTGTGAGGCGTATAGTAGAGTAGAGATAAGATGGGTACTTGCAATAGTGACCTTTGAAGATTTATTTAGAAACTGTTGATTTATGTACAGGGTTCCTAGTTTTTGTGAACATTTTTATGGTCTGTGGTATGTATATGTCAAAATTTATATTATGGTCAATGACCACTCCAAGTAATTTTGTTTGGGAAACTGGAGAAATAATTGTGTGGTTTGATGATGAGATATTGAATGTTGACTGGGCATCTGCAGCTTTAGTTGGATAGATGAGTATGAGTTTTGTTTTGTTAGGGTTTAGTATAACTCATGCATTGTTTATCCAAGATTCCCCAGCATTGAATGACTGCTGGGTGATTTTTTGGAGTTTTTGTAGTATTAGGGTGGCACAAATCAGGGTAGAATCATCTGCATATTCAACTGTGGAGGCAAGTGGGATGCATTATGAAGATTGTTTGTAAAGATAATAAAAAGGAGAGAGCTCAGAATAGATCCATGTGGAACTCCCAAAGTTACAGGCAGTAATGAGAGATTTTGTTGCCATTTTACAGCTTGCTGGCATCCAGTTAGATATTGCTGGAACCAAGTAAGTGCAGAATGGCTAAGTTTAAGTGCTGAGAGTGTAGTTAAGAGTTTAAAATGAGAGACTGTATCAAAAGCTTTGGAGAGATCAAGAAAGATGAAGGAAACTAAATTGCCATCATTGCAATGGTGGTTAATAATGTCAGTAAAGTTAACAAGGACAGTGGCGGTGCTATGATTAGGATGGAAACCATGCTGAGTGTTAGAAGATTGTTGGTTATTTGAAAGTTCAATATTTGTGAATGGATGCACCTCTCAAGTATTTTTGATAATGGTGATAGTATAACTATTGGCTGGTAATTTGATAATTCTATCAAGTTTCCATTTTTATGTAGTGGGATGGTATATGATATTTTCCAAATTTAGGGACTTGTTATTCTGATATATGCCCAGAATGACCACCCTAAAGGATTGACTGCTTCTGTTCCATGTACTGAGAAGATAAGGGCTAAATCTTTGTGTTTTCAAAGTAGATTTTTTTTAAATGTATAATAAGTTGTTCAGAAGGGGCTCTATAAAACATTAGTTAATGGAGGCAGTAAGTAAGATATACATTGCAGACTTTGAGAATAGAAATGCAAGACTGCTATCTACTTTGTTATTCTCCAAGGCAAACATATTAGAGAGTGCAATTTGTGTTTTTTACACACAGTTACTGCATTTCTAAAATGGTGTTTGTTGTGCCCGTGCCAGTGGCATACAGAAGAACCTGACTACAGCCCAGGCATTCTGAGTTTGATTGATAGTGCAGATGGGGGGGGGTTGGTGTGCCTATCCTGGGGGGAGAGGTGTGCATGCTGGGCCAGATATCATGATGAGCTGTGATGGAGGCTAGAGTTCAGAGTGAGACAGATCACCAGGCTGAGCACATAGGTGGACTAGGATGTGGGGATGCTTAAAGGAGCTGTGGTGGATGTGTCCTTAAGCCACTCTTTTTTGCTCATCAAGACAAACATCACATGGCAGCATGCTGGGAAGGGTGATTAGGCTAGGGACAGTTAACTAGCTGTAGTGCACATGGTGGCTCCCACTCCTGTGTCTTGTGTCTCCTGTGGGATCCATTGTTTCCCAGGTGTTAAAGAGGTCAACCCCTGAGAATTGAGGTGGGGTGCGAGTACCGGGCACTAGGATTGCATTAAAGACAAGCCTGACAGGAGCAGTGGAAGAGAATTGCAATTAAATGGGCATAATAACAAAGAGAACAGGAGGAGGGCTATGCAGGGAAGGAGTTACAGTCTGTTTTAATAAGTGATGTGTCAAGATAAATATACCACAGCAACCTAGGGGGTCTGGTCTGCTTTAATAAGTGATATGTCAAGATAAATATACCACAGCAATCTAGGGGGTCTGGTCTGTTTTAATAAGTGATGTGTCAAGATAAATATACCACAGCAACCTATGGTGTCTGGTCTGTTTTAATAAGTGATGTGTCAAGATAAATATTACCACTGCAACCCAGGCTTTCCTATAGAAAGGACCAATGCATCTCCCATAGCTTTTAAACTAGCAAGTTTTTATATAGCAATTGTATACCATTTCTTTAAGAATCTAAACTGTAACAGATTAAGTGATATAGACTTTGGTTCAATGAAAAACAAATTAATTGAGAATTGTTCCAACTGGACTTCATGCTCATAATTTACATAGCAATTTAACTTCTATAGTGCTAATGTAACCCTCCCCCTCCAAAGTTGTGCAACACATTGGCTCATTAGTGAGATCTCTGCCGCCTACCTCCAGGGTCTAGTGTTCAGTTTGTCCTCTAGTTGCTATCTGTATGAAGGTTGCCTGGTCTTCATATGTTTGCATTGGTATTCCACGGGTATCCAGCTTCCTTCCATATCCTCACTACATACTTGTTGATTGGATACACTATATTGTCCATATACTTGTTGCACTTAACCTTTGCCTTCTGTTCCAGGTTGAAGCTGTAAAAGGTGTGAGAAGGGCCAGTTCATTAGTCCCCTTAAGTAAATGGTATTGTGACAAAGGGAAATACTGCCAACCCAGCTGTCTGGAATTTTGTAAGTGGTTGTGCGTCATTTGTGATACAAATGTATTAGAACTGTATGCTATGTGTATATCAAACTGCTGGAACAGAAGATATATTGTTAAAGTACTGAGCAGAAATGTATATGCACTATTGTAACAGTTTATATATATATATATATATATATATATATATATATATATATATATATATAATATGTGTTTTTATATATATATGAAACTCTGAATGTTCACTGGCTGATAGAGAGCACAAACACATTCATTAGTGACCCCTGTTTACAGGCTACAGGAATTAAATATCCACACCACTGAATCCTAATATGTGGATATCCCACCACTGCCACCAGTTAATATGTGATGCCCCACCACTGGCCCAGTAATTAAGGATCTTCAATTCTCACCACTGGCAACAGTGGGGGACATATACACTGAGAGGATGACACGTATGCACACAGTAAAGTACAATTTCCCTTAAAAGCTCACAGAGACCACAGTCAATCTGGGGCTGGTTTCTCCATCTTTCTCCAGATCCTCAATAAGACTTCCCACTGGCACAGCTATAGAGTTGAGATCTCAGCTCAGTGGCCAGGCCAAGACCTCCACTACCCTCTCTGTCCAACCAGTGCTTCATGTCCCTGCCCAAGTAGCTGACACACACACACACACACACACACACACACACACACACACACACACACACACACACACACACACACACACACTTTGAGATTTGATTTATATACAAACACACACACACACACACACCTGAGAAAAGATGGCACATGTTTACTAGCTCTCCCCCTTCTGTCCAGACTATAAGGTAGTTTTGACTGCCGCCAGCCACTCCTTATCAGCTACTTTAAGGCCTTTAACAAAGGGTGTCCAATCTTACTGTGTAATGTTACTATTAATCCAAATGGTAGTTTGACCAAGAGTAAGGCTATTAGGAGTGGCCCACATAGTGTCACCAAATAGATATGCAAGTACTCTAAGAGCTTAAATATCTCTAGAAAGACCAGCCACAACTGAAAGGTTTAAATATATTTAATAATACATAACAAAAGGACAAGAAAATACTCAGTAAACAATCACAGTTATTTCAGAGTTCAAAATCACAGGAAATATTTAAAACAACATTGCAGGACAGTCTCAAATAAATAAAGAAAAACATCTAAATTAAGCTCAACTATATTCCTGACTATGTCTAAAAACAATTACTGTATCCTAGCCTGACATACTCATAGCAAGGCAAGACAGATGTGGTGAGGGGGTTTTCCAGCTGATGTTGTTAGGTCAAAGACAAATACAGAATGAATTGTCTCTCTCTCAGAGAGTTCTTAAATTAATATTTCAAATGTTACTGCTGGGATTCTTGTAGCTTGACATCACTTCTTGTCATCTGACTATCCCAGGTGAAAACCCCCATTGCTAGAAACTGCCAGCATTTAGCATCTCCCTGTTACAAATACATAGCCCTCAGATCTTTTAGCAGCTATTGGAAGACATAATACAATAAAACACTTACAAGACAATGCAGAAGGCTCCGAAGTTAAGACATCCTGTCTCATTGCTGCATTGAAACTGAAAGATAAAAACACTTTTGTTTATGGCCCAGCAATAAAGTACTTCAATCTCAACTATTCTTAAGTTTTGCAAGTTAATCTCATGTGTTTTCAGTCTCCCCATTATATATATATATATATATATATATATATATATATATATATATATGTATAAACTGTTTCAACAGTGCATATACATTTCTGCTCAGTACTTTAAAAATATCTCTTCTGTTCCAGCAGTTTGATATACACATAACATAAAGTTTTAATATATTTGTAACACAGCCATATGAATCATGTTGCTATTCATAAAATAACACACAGCCACTTACAAAATTCCAGTAGTTGGGCTGGCAGTATCTCCTTCTGTCACATTTCTGTATAAATCATGTTAATATTCACAAATGACATATAATTATTTACAAAATTCCAGACAGCTGGGCTGGCAGTATTTCCCTTTGTCACATGTACCGACAAGGGAGGATGCAAATATCACAAGCATGGGCACTGTAGCCTCTGCTTTAATAGTTGGCTGTTTCCCCACCCATCTTACAATGCAGTAGACAGGAGTAGTATTGGTGAGACTGCATGGTTTGGCTGTGTTCCTTTGTTACTTTGTGGGTGCAGCTGAGGATTTACGTTTGTTGGGACTGGCTTTAAGCATTTGGCTGTTGGCAATTCTTCCTTTTCTTGCACTAGCTCCAGCAGGTGAAGCTGTTGTTAGGGGATGTGGGCTGCTTAGTTCTGTTTTAGAGCTAATTTCCTCCTGTTTTCAGTACCTCCTTATTAAAGAGCAAACAGCACAGGATGCTAAATAATATACATTAATGTAATGAAGCTTGCATCCAGTACAGTGGCTGTCATTGTTCCAAAGGTCTTTTCTACTTTAAGAATGATTTTCTATTAAGGGAGTAGTTCTGACTCCTACTAAATGCAGCATATGATGCAGAAGATTGGCAACTATATAACTTTATGCCTTCTTGATGCAGTAGACATTGGTGCTTGATGTTTTTGGATGGCATGTCAGGAGGACTTCTAAAATGTCTTCTCTGTGCATCATAACCTGTGGTGCAGGTTTCTTATTTCCTCCAGGATCTGCATTGTCTACCATTAATACAGGAGGGATTTCCTGTTTCAGGATGTGGGAAGTAGTTGTTTTATCACTGTACATGGTTATTGTTTTGACAAATTATCGAGTAGTATTCTTATCATTACTGCAGCTCTGTGTTGACACAATACTAAGTTTTGTGAAACCAATTATATTGAAACCACTACATGGTGAGGCTCTATAACTGACATCCTTGCCTACTATAAACTTTTTTTAAAGGCTGCTTAATGCTTCTTTTGTAAAAGCTGTATGTCTATAAATATTTATCATGTTTTCTTTTTTCTTCTTATGCACCTTTATTAAAATATCACTTAAGACACAGGCACATATAAATTAATAGAAAACAAACCATATTAACATTTTTTCATTTACACACATACAAGTTTTCTTTCTTTATAACAACTGCATTTCAGTCTATTACATAAATCACTCAATTTCTGCCTCCCCTTAAACCTCAAACCTCCTATAGAACATTATTCTACATCTATCTTTCCCACAAATTCCATTTATTTCAATGGGATTTGCTCCTTCCCTTTTCTAAAGATCCATCTTCCAGTTATTTTATCTCTTTTATAATATTCCTTACCTCATATACATTTGGTATAGACTTTGATTTCCATGTTCTAGTGATTGCTTTTTTTGGTAGCCAACAGAATTAAACTTGCAGTAGACTCCCTTTTATCCGGTCTCGCTTTAACCGGATTCCACTTTAACCGGACATATTGCTCTAGTAATAGACAACAGATAAGAAAAACACTTCTGCCTTGTATTTCTGAATGTCTTGGCTTATGTTATTAATCTTAAAGTGTTAAAATATTGAAACAAAAATGAACTTGCAATATATAAAATAAAAACTGCAAGTCTGTTTTTATTTCAGTACATATTTTAACATTTTAAGATTAACAACATTCAACAAAGTAAGCCGAGAAGTACCTAAGTGCCAGGTTAAAGCAAGACCAGATTAGACTGACTTACTGAACCACGCACGTCAACATGGATTTAAACATTTGCGAGCTGAATTTAAACTATGTAGTCATGAGAGGGAGGGCAAGTGTGTTTGTGTGTCTGTGTGTGTGTGTGTGTGTGGGTGAGATGCAAACTACAGTACAGTAGCTGTTATTCTAGCAACTTTATAAGTTAAAAATGTTATTAGGTGGTCAGGATCATCAAGCTGCCTGACCCATTTACAGTACTGTATGTATTATGATGCAGTAGAGATGTGAATCAGAGATGAATTCCTTCACCTTTCTGGTTTAGCTCGTTGTTTTCCCTACCTTAGAGGAAAGAATGTGCAATGATATGAATACCAGGTTCACTTCTGCAACACGATGTCATAGGAATCGGTTGCATCTCTTATATTGAAACAAGAATGTAGATATCTTCATAATCTTCACCAGAAGACATGCTAGAGGAGGCTTTTTGGCTGGTTCAGCTTATTCTCTGGCCAGCTCTTCTGACAATTTATACTCATTCCTGAACCTGGACCACAGAAGAAAGATAAAAATTACATGTGCATTTGTGCCTTCAGACCAGCTAAACTTTGTCTTTTTAGGTTTTAGCATTTTATTTAATGACTGGTTTCTCTGTAGTTCTTGCTAGCAGCATTATTTCTGTTTCTTATGTTTTATTTAGCACAAGTTAGACTGATTTAGATCAATAATTGTTATTGCCTTTGAGTCACTACTTTTGGTAACAGAGTTAGCTAATACTACTGTGGCTATTGAGCAGTAGTCTGCATACGCTTGTGACTAAGAGAGTACTGTCATCATATTCTAATCAGACAATGTGTCAAGATATTTTATTAGGTGTTCAGGAAAAAGCTTGGATGAGTAGGTTTATATATTTCTTTATTTGATGCATTGCAGCAATTTCCGATCATGGTCTGACACTTCCTTTCCTTCTGTCTCCCTCTTCATCTACAAATCCCTTCCAAAATATACAATTAAAATAGACATTGCTCATAGATAGGGACCCAAAGCAATACTGTATTTAAAATCTATCCCTATTTTAAGTGTGTTTGTGTGATTTAAGCTAGCTGTTATTCTAGCAAGTTTCTAAATTAAAAACAGCACTTTACTATATTTAAATTTTATCCTTATTTTTGGGCCATAGTATTCCCATTATTTCAGACTTTGTCCAGATTACTTTCACTAAGAGGTTGAGAGGTATGCATATCTCTCAGCTGTCCAGATTTGTGCCTCATATTTTTGGCCTGTTTCTCATAAAATTTGTGGTTTGCTGGCAAGTCAATGTTAAACATTTGCGTTTCAGACTTCATTTCCTTCAGAAAATGCATGCTAAGACAAATGCTGTTTTTCTAGCAACTTTCTAATTATGTTAGAGCAATATTTAAAATCTGTCATTTGTGGGCTGAAGGAATTGTGTTTGTTTCAGTACATTTACAGGGAATTATACGTTTCAGTGCATTTCCAAGAGATTATGAGTTTCAGTTAATTTCATGGAATTGTGGGTTTCAAAAGGAAGAGAAGTTTACTGTTGTTCATGCTAAGTCTTTTTTCAATGGTGCATCTAATTTTGTTTAGCAAATGGCAGTCACTGTTTGTGCTGCAGTGTTAGTAGCATACTGTAATTGTCTTTGGTGCAAAAGACTGTAGATTCTACTCCCACACCATGTATATGGAGTGGTGATATTGCAGTGCCCTTTCAATTGCTGATTATTTGATGCATTTTAAGGGGGGGTAGGGGTTGTACACTCCTAACTGTGCCCTCTTTTGTATGAGATGCCTAGTAACTATGAACCTGTTGTGGGTTTGTCAGTCATTCCCTATTCTTCTATGTTGTCTGTTACAGCGCACTGTACTCAGAGACAACATATTACTTCAGTACTTTGTCCAGAAAGTACAGTAAAGTTAAATAAGAGCACTGGTAATCATAGTTTTGAAAGCTCTCGAGCTTACACTTCAGTTAATGGTTGTTATCTGTGCCTGTGAAATGATGAACTCGAAAAAGTGGAAACAGAACATGTTAACTACTGAAAGGAAACTGAAAGTGGTGGAACATATTGATAATGGAGAACCTGTAAATTGGATATATACTGAATTGAATGTCAGAAAAAGTACAGTGAATAACTGGCTGAGAAACCAAAAATCCCTTCAAGATTTCACTAAGCAAATACAATTGGAAAAGGTGCTTTCAAGAAGGTACACTATGAAGAAACCCCCCAAAAAATGAAGTTATCGATGATGCATTATGGATATGGTTCATGCAAAAATGACAAAAAGGAACACCTTTGAGCAGGCTGATTTTAGGCAGTACAGTTGCACAAGAAAGTTAACAGTGGAGAAGAATTCTTAGCCAGTGAGGGATGGTTTTCACGATGAAAAAACTGCCATGGAATTCATTATCTAGGTGTTTGTGGGGTGAAATTGTTAGCAGATCAAAATGCTGCAAGTGAATTTTCCCAGAAATGTTTAGATGTTATACAGAATGAAAACCTTACTCCTGAACAAATCTATAACTTGGATGAAACAGGTTTAAGTTTTAAGCTTTTTCCATCAAGAATGCTAGCAGCATCACAAGAAACATTTGCTACTGGTTTCAAAATGAATAAAGAGAGAATCACTGTGGCTCTTTGTACAAATGCTGATGGGAGTCACAAACTGCCCCTTGTCATTATAGGTAAATCAGCCAGAACATTTAAAAATGTAAATGGCAGTGCGCTACAAGTTTACTATAAAGCCCAGAGGTCAGTTTGGATGGATTCTTTTTTATTTAAAGAATGGTTTTCAGCTGTATTTGTTCCAAAAGTTAGAGCTCATTTGAAGCATTTAAAATTACCGTTAAAGGCTATTCTTGTCCTTGACAATGCTCTAAAACATCCCACCAGCCTATCTTCTGATGATATCAAAATAATATTTTTAACACCTGGCATTACACCTTTGGTACAACCTATGCATCAAGGTGTGATAGTCTGAAAAGACATTTCAGAAGAAAACTTCTTTTAGAAATTCTTGAAAGAAATGCTAATGAAGAAGTGGAACTCATTAATGCTCTTAAGCAAATTAACATTAAGGATGTGATTTACATGTTGGCATCTGCTTTTAATGAAATGGTGTCATCAATGTTTGTGAAGTCATGGAAAAATCGATGACCTGACGTCAAAAAGAGAACTGCAAACTGCGATCTACATGAAGAAGATCTGACAGACCACAACAACATTGCTCTACTTAACAATTTTAGCACTTATCACAGTTCAAAGACTGGAAGAAAGGGACATCAATCAGTGGATTATAGCCAATAACATTCTAGAGAATGAAGTGTTAACAGTTAAGGAAATCATTGAAGCAGTTATTCATGGAGAAATGGCGGAAGAAGAAGAAGAAAAAGAGGACTCAGAAGCTATGAGTGGAGATAATGATTACAAAAGAAGACATCACTTTGAAGGAATGAAAGCTCTTGAAACTGTGTTTAGATATATTCCACAGCAAAACGATTCATCTGACATTGATATTATCTTTATGAAAAAGTGGCATGATTTTGCTTCAAAACAAGAATTGTAATAAAAAACAAATGAAAATTACTGTTTTTTCAACTAAATAAATAAATGTTTAATAAATATTTACATACAATTTTATTATTATTTATTTATTTATTTTATTTTACATTTGTTACCATAGTCCGACTGGATACATGTCCATTTTCAGCCGAGGCCCGGGGAGAAAAGCTCCACATAGACAAACTTACATAGATTACACAGAAATTAGCAAACAATTATAAAAACAAAGTGGTTATATACAATGGGTTAGTAGTGTTCCCTAGTAGGGACTCACAATTCTCATGGACAGACAATTAAAAGTAAGAGACATCAGATTGGAAGCAGAGCTTGGTGATGTAGTTACAAGTTATGATAATTGCAGAATATGCTTTTAGTTTATAACTTAATCAGGGTTGGTACATGGGCATAGCCAATTCACTTTGAGATACTGTTTGAGTTTTTTTTGAAGAAACTTTTGGAGGATTGTAGGGTTATATAGTTTGGCAATGAATTCCAGATTTTGCCACTGAAGTTGGCAAATAGGGATTCACCAGCAGAGTTATTAGCTTTGTGGGTTTGGACCAGTAGTTTATTGGCTGACCGTAGGGATCTTAGGTTGCTATGTGGCTTAATAATATTTTTAAGTGAGGGGTATCCTCAAGGTGGTACAAAATTTTGTGTGCTATTAAGAGTTGATTGAATTGAATTAAGCTGGGCAGTTCTAGCCACTCTAGTTGTTTAAGGTTCTGGCAGTGGTGGGTTCTATAGGTGGACCCAGTGGCGAATCTGGCAATATGATTGTAGCTATGGGACAGCTTACCTAGTTCAGATTTGTTGAGGTTTAGAGTACAGGTGAGGCATATAAAAGAGTAGAGAGTAGGTGTGATCGGACGATTGCAGTCCTAGCCAGTGGGGTTAAAAATGTCTTGTTTCTACACAGTGATCCAAGCTTCTTATTGATGGTCTGTATGGTTTTGTTGACCTGTAGGTCAAATTTGAGATTATTGTCTATGATAACCCCTAGCAGTTTGGTGTGATTATCTGGGGAAATAGTGGTACCATTGTTAGATGTGAAAGAGAATGAAAGTGTGGTGGATCTACTAGTGGGAGAGAAGAGAAGAAGTTTAGTTTTATTGGGGTTCAGAAGTAGGCGTTGGTTGGTGAGCCAGTTCTCGATAGTGTTAAATGTATTTTGGGTTAAGATTTGCAAATTGGATGGGGAGGTGGCTGAGCAGATGAGAGTGAGATCATCCGTGTATTGAATGCAGGTGGCTTTAGGGATAGCAGTGTGGAGGTTGTTGATAAAAATAGAAAAGAGTAGTGGACCTAGTATGGACCCTTGAGGGACACCAAGTGTGGCTGGAGAGTTTGCCCTGCCATAGTACCGCCTGCTGTCTACCAGTCAGGTAGGACTGGAACCACTGGATAGCAGGCTTGTTGAGGGAATAGATTTTAGAAAAAGAATGAGAAGTTCATGGTTGAATACTGACTCTGAGAGTTACCTTGGGCTTTTGGTTTGATTTGTATGATTGTATGTAAGCAATGTTTTTGGCTGTACTTTAATTTGTTTTATTCTTTTTTTATTTTACACCAATTTCAGGCTAATTTAAATTGGATCCTAGGGATAAACTAGCAAATGAAGTCATTAAGGATGGAGCGAAATTACTTTACCAAATTAAAAAGTAAATGCTTGGGACTGGAACACTGTGTGAGTGTAAGGCTGATTCAAAGTAGCATAGCCCAATCCAGTGGCAATTGGCTAGATCCATTCACTGTTGTTGTGCATACACCATTAAGCCTCAACAGTTTACAAAAACTTAATTGTAGTTCACCTATTGCAATTGAAAAGCTGGAGGGAGTCAGGTTCTTGCTTCCCAGAGGTTTTACTTAGTTAAGATAGCCAGCTTCAGTGGAGAAGGTAGAAATTGCTTTATGCAGTGAATCCCAGGTGGGGGTCACTCAGGAAAGAAACCCATGCAAACTATTACAATTGAAAAGCTGCAGGGAGTCAGGTTCTTGCTTCCCAGAGGTTTTACTTAGTTAAGATAGTCAGCGTCAGTGGAGAAGGTAGAAATTGCTTTATGCAGTGAATCCCAGGTGGGGGCGGGGGGGTCACTCAGGAAAGAAACCCATGCAAACTATTACAATTGAAAAGCTGGAGGGAGTCAGGTTCTTGCTTCCCAGAGGTTTTACTTAGTTAAGATAGCCAGCTTCAACGGAGAAGGTAGAAATTGCTTTATGCAGTGAATCCCAGGTGGGGGCGGGGGGGTCACTCAGGAAAGAAACCCATGCAAACTATTACAATTGAAAAGCTGGAGGGAGTCAGGTTCTTGCTTCCCAGAGGTTTTACTTAGTTAAGATAGCCAACTTCAGTGGAGAAGGTAGAAATTGCTTTATGCAGTGAATCCCAGGTGGGGTGTGGGGGGGGGGTCACTCAGGAAAGAAACCTGTGCAAATTGCTGTGCAGGCACAACAGATGTACAACATACATACATAAATTTTTAATCTGATTTACAAGCTATAAATGCTATTTTGTGAGCTTTATCTGATTAACCAGCCATTCATTTATCCAGCCTAAGGTCTACTATGATAAGGACTCACTATGTCTCAACAATTCACATCCTGTGTCCTAGCTAAAATGAATATTCTCCTTAGTTATAGCCATTTGCTCCCCAGTTTTTTTCTGACAGTACTCTGTAGGGAACTTTTTAAATCTGCAAACTGATTACACTGGAAGTGCTTGATCAGCCTCCAGCAAGAGTACCACCATATAAAGATGGACAGATGCTCCAGTTTTTTTTTTCACTTCTGTCTGGGCACCAGCCATTTTCAATCCAGAGCCCTGCCCTTTGGTCCAGTTACAGTCCCATGGATGTTCAAGTGCATGGTGGTGGTTGCAGCTCATTTCAGACTGCAAAGGTTCCAGGTGTTCCCTTACCTGGATGACTGGCTCATCACCACGTCCTCTAGGAATCTCTTTATTCAGGCCAGGGACTCATTGCTTCATGTTTGTTCGACTTTGGGCATTACAGTGAACACAACAAAATCCAAGCTTCAGCCTATTCAGACCTTGGAATTTATTGGAGCACTTTTGGACACAAAACTTTCTCAAGCTAGGATTTTTGCAGCTTACAAATAGGCATTGGCTGTTCTCTCATGCCAGAAGACATCAGAAAGTCTGCTTTTATGCCTTCTAGATTCCATGGCTGTGGCTATCACTCTGAGTCCTCTTGCCATGTATCACACGAGAATACTCTAGTGAACCCCTGTCAACATAGCGGTCTATTACACATCAACCCATTAATTTTCAGGTTTTGCTGAGAAGGATCTGCAGGTGTCATAACCAATGGTGGCTGTATTTACTTGTCTCTCAAGGATGCCCCTTTGTTCTACCTTCACCTCAGGCCACAGTGACCATGGACACTTCCTGTTGGAGGGGACATTTCTTGGGAAGGACAGTCCAAGGCATGTGGTTTTCAAAAGAAGCAAGTCTTCACATCAACATTTCAGACATGTAAGCAGTCCTTCTAGCATTGCAGGCATTCCAGGACACTCTCCCCTCAGGTGTGATTTCAGTTCAGATGGATGGCATGTTTGTGGTCTGGTACATCAAACAGGAAGGAACACAGTCCTACTGTTTATGTCAAGAGACCATGAGAGTGTGGCAATGGGTGATGTCTTCTCACTGCTTTCTGATAGTAATGCAAGTCTTCCTGTTCTACTGGACAGATTGAGCAGGTCTTTCCTTTTCCCTCATGAGTTGTCCATCAATCCAGAAGTAGAAAATTGGATCTTCAGTAGATGTGTTCATCCTTGCCTCCTCTTTGCATCTGCCTACAACACCAAATGCAGCAGGTACTTTGCCCTGATCCCCCAGGAGGATGATTCACTGAGGGATGGTCTGTGCCACAACTGGCCCTCTGGACTCCTGTACACCTTTCCTCCACTCCTCTGATACAAGGAATTCCTTCAGAAAGTATTGGCAAGAAAGATTACAGTGATCTTCATCACTCCCTTTTGGCCTTGACAGATTGGGTTTCCCCTTCATCTTTCATCACCTTTTTCACCGTCCCTGGGTGCTGAGCTCAGTGCCAGATCTCCCGTTTCACCCTGTCAGGGTCACCTCACCCAGACTCAAACTAACCCCATGGTTTCTCCAATTTTAGTGATGGCTAGGCAGTCCAAGCTTTCTTCCCAGGTTATTCACATTTTGACCTCTTCTCAGAGACCTTCCACCAGGAGTGTCAATAAAAGTAAGTGAGAACGATTCTGTTTCTGGGCTTCCAGCAAAACCTTAACCCCTCTTTCAGCCCCTTTCCTGGACATTTTGGATTTTTGAACATCTCTCTTTCATGATGGAGCCAGTTTCTCCACTGTTGAGGTACACATAGCTCATCTAGCTGCTATATCCAGCTTTCATACTGGGGAAAATCACTCCCTGTCACTTCTTTCAGACTGTCAGAATTATTTCTCAGGAGTACCCTTCTTCTTCACCCCCCACTCAGGAACCCAGTACCTCCTTGGTACATTACTGTTTTGTTGTAGGCCTTAACTACTCTTCCCTTTGAATCTGTTGCAGGCATTAACTAGTCCCCCTTAGAATCTGTTGCAGGCCTTAACTATCCCCCTGAACCTGTGGCTAAAGTTGACTTAAAATTCTTGCCATTGAAAACTTTTATTTGATATCTGTCACCTTTGCCCTGAACATTTCAGAGCTTTTTGCCCTATTTAGTAGGTCCCTTTATCTGATCTTCCACACAGACAGACTATCTCTAAAAGCAAATCCTTCTTTTCTCCCTAAGTTGTCTTCTGAATCATCTCTAAATCAATCAACCTTCCTGTAGTCTTCCTGAATCTCTCCAGTAAGGGTGAATACATGCTACACTTGCTGGATGGCATCATCAGCTTTATTTCTATTTACATCATACAAAGATAATCAGAAAGACTAATCATTATTTATCTCCTTTTCCTCAGCCAAGATGGGTAAAGGAGTATCTAAGGTAATGCTTTCCTGTTGGCTCTTGGACCGTATCTCCCATGTCTGCAAAGAAAAGGGCTTAGCCTTATCCAGATTACCTAAGGCTCACCTAGCAAGATCTTTAGCTACTGCTACAGCTTTCTTCTCCAGAGTACCTCTTGATGACATCTGTGCTGCTTCTAACTGGTTCAGTGTCATTACCTTCATTTCTTAATATAAATTGAGCTTACAATAAAAGCTAAGAGCCTACTTTGCTCTGTAATATCCTTTTTTAATTTCTCCAAATCGTATGGCTTTCTAATACCATGATGGGAATGGACCCCATTCCTAAGACAGAATACAATTAAAGCTCATGAAATTAGCATTGTTTCACTCTTTGATGTCAGCCAAAAGTGCTCTTCGCAGCACCCGCATTGTGCCCAGTAATGACGTCTTCTGCAATTTGTATGGAGTTACATGTATTGGTAGCATATCTAAATATGATTGTAGACTCTTTTATATAAGACCCATTGCTCCTACTACTATTGGAACTATTTGGGTATCTTTCTTCCACATTGCTCTCATTTCTGCTTGCAAATCCTGATATTTTATAACTTTGTGTCTCTCTCTATGCAAGATACCATAGTCACTGAGTGTGGTGATTTCAATTATCAGTACTATTTTTGTCTTCTTTTCTTGGGCCACTATATCTGGTTTTCTAGCATCTGTCTTTTGAACTGTTGGTAATGGATGATCCCATGTGATGTAGACTTCATCATTTTCTGTGATGCTTTATGGCTCATGTTTCCTGTGTTTTTCAGTCACTTCAATACCATGTTTGCACAATCCCCAGTGCAGCAGTCTTGCCACATTATTATGCCTTTCAGTATACAGTCCTTCTGCCATTAGTATGTCACAACCAGCAACGAGGTGTGCGACTGTTTTTAATTCGGTTTTACAAAACCTACATTTGTCTGTTTCTCCCACATGTTCAATGGACTTTGTAAACTAGCGTGTACATAGCCCACTATCTTGGGCCACCAATATTAACCTTTCATCTCTTGGTTTGAAGTCACCTCACCTTAACCATTCCGGCATTCATTCTTGATCAACATGAGGTTCTTCCAGAGGTTTTCTATACTTGCAACTATATTTATGCATTTTCCACATTTCTTGCCTTTTCATCTGGTCCTTCACCTTATATTCTTTCTTTTGCTTTTTGGCACATTCAGTTGCCGCCTTACTTTTATCTACTTCTGGTTTAATTTCCATTCGTGGTTGATGCCGATATGCTTCTGCTAGATTAAGCAGAGAAGTCATCTTAGATATATTCTCCTCATGTTTCAATACTTTCACTACATTTGGGTCTTATGAGGTCAGCAGATATGTGTGGAGTCCCACGATTGTAGATCTATACATGTAATCAATTTCAAGGAGGCCCAATCCCTCCTTCGAAGGGGGGAATATATAATCTTCATATGCACTGATTTTTATAGATCATTTGATGTGTATGAAGCATCCTTGTTGTTTTAATATCTAATCTATCCAACACATTTTGGGGCCTATCAATCACTCCAAAGCTGTAAGCTAGGACAGGAAGAGCAAATTGGTTTATAGCTTGGATTTCGTTCCTAGATGTCAACTCTGTTTTCAGGATTAATTTAAGTCTTCTACTAAGTTTTATTAGTATTTGTTCATGTTTTATTGCTGATCCTTCATCAATTCCCAAATAATTATACACTCCCTCTTGTTCAAGTTCTTTTATATCACTTTTTATATCCTTCCATGAGACCTTCCAGGTGTTCCAGTAGCTTGGGACTCTGTATCATACATTGAGGAATGGACGGAATAGACATCAGATATGAAATTTCTGTACTTATTATAATGATAGTGCTGTGTTTGCTTCTGTCCCTCCTCAACTTCCCCACCCTTCCCCCGTCCTTTATCCTTTTTCAGCTGGTTCCTGGAGTGACCATACTGAGCTGCCTTGACTTAACCATGTACTCTTCAAAGTCTGTGCATAACAGATGGTTTCCTTGTACTATTTGTTTTCTTGGTTATTATTAACTCTGAGGGCAGTCTTTCTTTCTCTGGTATTGGGGGCAAACTCGATCTGAGGTATCTTTCTCCTTAAAGGGGATTATGAGTAAGGGGAGGAGCCTGGACACTGCATCCAATGCCTGAGAGTGGCTGCAGTCAGATCTGACTCTGATATGAAGACCCATTTGTTGAGGAAGGACAGAAGCAGACAGCATAGATCTTTCATTATGGCAATACATAACTTTCATTTAACACCCAGAATAGGTCAACATGCCATATTTAAGCAGTTGTTCCCTTATTCCATCCATGAGGACCAAGAGAAGGCTGGCTCTGTGCTCAGTTAATATGCAAGTCCTCCAGTCTATGTAGCTTAACCTGTCTCAGTCTGAATTCAACAATTGACTGCTGTATTGCTGTCTTATGCTTAACATAGCTTGGGCCTACTTTTTTGGTTTCCCAGGCCTTGTTCCCTTAATTTAATAGTTTGCATACTATATCTGCCTGCTTGCATTATCTTTAAATGTATCTGACTCTGGTTTGCACAGTCTAGTCACTTGCATCTCTGTGTTAAATGTGAACATTGACTCTAGATGATGGTCACTGTTGATGTGACACTCCGACCCCATGTGTAAAAATGGGAAAAAGGGGGTTATGGATGGATGGATAGATCTCTCTTAGGTGTAGATTTTTCCTGTTATCCTTGACTTTTTCAGTTGAAAAGGACCATTTGCTTTCTTGATGGTTATGTCCATATTATACCATACTAGGCCTTTGACTTAGTGGAGCTTCTGTTTAACATGGACTCTCTCTCTCTCTCTCTCTCTCTCTTTTGCTCTCTCTCTCTCACTCACACCAGGGGGCATAAGTCATTATGTGATATGGATGAAATGAGTTCTCTTCAGACCTAAACATTTTAGAGTTTACTTTGCCAACTGTCGTAGTTTTTGGGGGTCCTAGAACTGAACCTACAAGTCTATCCTATTTCTCATACCTGTAACCTTTTATTTGTAAGAGGTTTCCATGTATCCAGGTAATTACCAAGCATATCCTGTATACTATCAGGATTCTGTAGCATCAGTCCCATAGAAATATATGCTTTCTCTTTACAGCTCTACTTCCAGAAAGTCTTTGTATCTAGTTATGTATCTGGCTCAGTCAAAGTCCAGGACCAGGTCCATGTTGTTTGATAGGTGGTGACTCCCCAGGCTGGTCCTTTCATTCTGTCATTGCATTAACTGAGCTATATAACTTCCTCTGGTCTTCTCCTTTCTGGGATTATGCTCTGTGGCTGTGTTAATCAGGACCTCCTTAATATTCTACCCACTTTTTCTTTGTGTGCAGTGGACATTTCTATTTTTGCACAGTCAGTATAGGGCATTCATTCTCAGTGGTTCGTCTTTAAGGTTATTGGAC
Source organism: Protopterus annectens (assembly GCF_019279795.1). Taxonomy (NCBI): domain Eukaryota; kingdom Metazoa; phylum Chordata; order Ceratodontiformes; family Protopteridae; genus Protopterus; species Protopterus annectens. The sequence continues at coordinate 832,052,739 of NC_056733.1, forward strand.
CATGTTCTCATCTGCGTGGGTTGTAGTCTGAATGTGTGCCGGAAAGACCAATCTGTTTTTATTATTTCTCTTTTCCATATTTCCCCTCCAATGGATCTGTTTCTTGCTAAGACTGCCTCTCATGGCAACCATGTCTTTTAAACCTTTATCATATTTTTCTTATTGTAGGAGAATATTGATAATACTGGGAATTTAACCCAAATATCTACTTTTAGTGACATTAGTTATGCTATTTCTGTGGCGGCCGCGGTGGTGCAGTGGTTAGTGTTGCCGCCTCACAGCAAGAGGTTCTCCAGTTTGATTCTCGGCTGGGGTGCCTTCTGTGTGGAGTCTGCATGCCCGCCCTGTGGTCACATGGGTTTCCTCTGGGTGCTGCAGTTTCTTCCCACATCCCAAAGACATGCTTGGTGGACTGGACACTCTAAATTGGCTCTAGGTGTGCGTGTGTGTGCCGTCTGTGGAAGGTTGGGCACCAGGTTGGCAACTCGAAACCGTAAAACTCCACTACCAATCTTTCTGCAGACCATTGTTCTGCTGTGGCAACCCCTAACCGGGAAAAGCCAAGAAGAAAAAGTTATGCCATTTCTGATAAGATGCTGCCATCCTTCATAATAACAGTTCCAATGTCTCAGGCATTAAGATTACTCTGCAGGTAATTTTCTCAGGCTTCAGAGGCTTCGAATACACAACATGGCATTAGCTTTGGCTTTAGTACCCTGACTTCCCTACTTCCCTACATAATGTAACAAGTTCTTTGTACAATAGCATGAATAATGGGCATTTTGATGGTAAGGTGTTTGACATGACAAGAACTTTTGATACTGTGAACCTTACTAAACTTAGAACCTGGTGTAGTTTTCTGTTTCTGTAATTATCTTTCAAAGAGAACTTTTCTGATATCTCCTTCTTCAGACATAGATACATTTACTAGCAGAGTTCCTCTGGGGTTCACACTTGGACCCATACTATCATCTTTCTTCCTTAATGTTCTTATTAGACCTCCATTTTGAATTAACTATGCATGCTGATGATATCCTCCTTTGTAGTTCTAACATATTGCTCAACAGTTTGCAGGCAAAGGTCCCACAGCATGGAGGATAAAGACCTTACTGCAGCATAGATGACCATATATGACTAAAGGCATGGGCATTGAAGGGTCTCGTTGGGTGGTAGTGAGCAGCCAACATTGGCTCTTCAATCCTGGGGAGGGAGGCATTCTAGGCTTACTGCAATATAGTAGCAGCACTGAAATCCTGGTGGCCTCAATGCTGCGAACTGGCATATCGCATATTCGGATGGTGAGCATGTGCTGAATTGTACATGAACCTACCAATACAGCAGATGTACAGAGCTTGCAAAGTTTGCCTTGGGAAGAAAATGAGTGTCAAGATGCAATCCCCTGGCAGCAGTATGATGCTGCACCAGTATTCTCAGTCTCCTTACCAGCCTCTGATATGGGGCTGGGTTGAGCTTGGGAGAGGCTAAGGCAAGTCCAGTAGACCTTGTGAATGAGAAGAGCTGGTGGCAGCTGATGATTAGCTGTGGGAATAGAGGAGAAAAGGTTTGCAGACAAAACTACAAATAGATTTCATTTACCTGAAGAACTGGATCTGCTTAAGTTGATAGTCACTTGGGCAGATGTGAACAACCCCATGGCACTTATCTTTATTAAAAGAGTAAATTTATTTGTTGTTGTTGTCAGATCAGGTTTCATTTAAATGTAGTTTATTAAACAAGAATACAGTGCTCTCCTTCATAAGTCTAGAAATGCAGCCATATTAAAGCACATTTTACATGCAGACTCAATAAGAAAGGAGTGTTTCTGTAACCTTCAGTCAAGACTACTGATAAGAATAAAATGTACTAACAGAATGTGCAGTATATTAAGTACAGGCTTTGGAACCAAGGTTAAAGAGGCATGTAGAAATTTACAGGGTTTTGGTATTATTAGGAGATACTTCAGACACAGGGAGTTAGTTCATTTGGATGGATAAGCAGAGAGTCACTGTGATTCAGTCCACAGAAGTTTGGAATTATATTATTCAGGAGAAAAGAAATAATTCTGAGTATAATGAGTGCAGAAGCCATGGACATTATAACTCAGTTTGTTTCAGTTTATCAGCACTGGTATTAGAGACAGTAAGATTTGATATTCTGAGTACAGTATTTATGGACAGTACAATGAGTGCAGAAGCTATAAACATTTTAATTCAATCTAATTAATTTTATCTTCACTGTTACTGGAGACAGATTTGATTTGGATAGTGTTGACATCTAACTCCACTGTACATAATAAAACATTCTTAACCAAACTACAGTGTATGCAGACTTTTATTCTGAATGGTTTGAGAAGATTTGGTGCATAAAAGAAGAGAATGGCACCTGTTCAGCACAGTTCTGGGTAATTAAAAGATAAAGACATTTATTCCAGTATCATCCCTATTTCTTCTAGTTATTTCCAGTTTATTCCAGTATTCTACAGTCCTTTTAATTCTTACAATGTCAAGCCAACATTAATGCAGGGGTGGGGGCAATATTTGCAGTTAAAAGAAGGCCCCAAACTCCATAGCAACCTTGCAAATCTATCAGCAGATAGATCACATGTATTTTACAGATCAGCAGTATTTTTTCAGAACATTACTTCAGAAAACCTAAAATAAAGTCTCAAAGAACTTCAGAGTCTCCAAGGTACCAGTTTAAAGGACATTATTAATTAACAGCAATGTATCAGACAACTCCACCATCTGTAAAGTAGGCAACAGACTTTCAAGTTTCCAGTGTGATATCACAGAGCCAAGGGAATCCTTATAAGATGGAGTTTGACAAAGTTGCAAGATGCCTGGCCACCTTGTTAAAGCAACTTCAACTTTCCTTATATGAGCATTCACTTTATTACAATACATTTTCTAGCTAATTCAGATAGTAAATCTCAGAAAAGTTTAAATACATTAATAAATGTAAATTGTATAGATATGTCAAACAGTACTTTTACAATACAGGTACTAGTGAATATGTGGTTTAAAGTTAAAAATTAGGTAAAGCAGTCTAAAAACTGTGTTCCAGAAATGTTTATTTAAACTTCAATGTTATCACTTCAGGAATGTTAAATCTTTCTAGATGCAAAAGGGTTAAAACATAGGATCACACTGTTACATACACTGTAATGGACACAGTTTCGCATGATTTACAGTTATGATTCAGCTTCAAATTTCAGTATGGTTTCAGACTTAAACAACATGGAAATTGTAACAAATTCTTGTTTACAGTCTGCAGAAATCAGTGTAAATGCTACAGCACATGAAATTCAAAATACAGAGTTAAGTCACAGTAATGCAGATGCAGACATAAACACAGTCAGTGTACCTAACCCCAGATTTCCAGACAAAATGCAAAGCAAACATTTGCAATGTTTCAAGTTCACGTTATTTCAAATACAGATGATCAGAATGTAATAAATTCTAGTTTATTGTTTTCAGAAGCCACTGCAAGTATTACACTGAATGGGAATAAGAGGGATCAGAGTGCTGATTTTGATCACTTTGATAAAGTAGTGCAGATTTTGATCAGTGTGATAAAGTAAACCACCAGCGTAAGTGATATGTAGACTTTAGGGTAAAATGATGAAGAAATGTATACCATAGCTGAAGTCAGTGTTATTACTAATGTTTTGGGACAAAATAAAGAAGAAACACATACCATAGCTCAAGTTAGTGTTGCTAGTTCTATAAAAATTATTTCAGCTTATCTATAAATGGTGTGGCAGTCTAGCACCAAATCAGATTATTTATGATTTAGGGTGAGAGAAATGATAATATTTCATTGTTTACAGAAAATAATTATGGAATAATCTACTGATTATTTGTAACTGAAATTGATGTGTCTATATTAGATCTCTACTAGAGGACACAAATGCAGTTAAATCAGGATTTGAAAGGTCAAAGGTTACATCCGTTAGCAGTTCTGCATATAACAGCAGCGTACTAGGTCAGGACATGTCATCAGAGTTATATGTTGTTTTAGACTTCAGTAACAAGATTTTATGGAAAAATAAAAATGTTACAGAATGTACAGCAGTGCGCACAGACAATACTTGTTAAGAATTTGTGTGTAGTAGATTCTGCAAATAATGTAGAGAATCTGAATGAAAAATCAGTTATGACAGTAACATGCATTTTCATGGGTTAAATTCTGGTTCAGTTGCCACAATTGAAGAGTAGGCAGTCAAGTTACCACATTTTTGGAATCTTATTCTCAGAGAAGCAAAGACAGACTGGAAAGGAAATTTCTATTCACTGGTATGGCCAGTAAGAAAAATGGTAACAGTTTCAGGCTAGTACTAGATTTAAAACTGGTATACGTATTTACCATTCTGGAAGCACATGTTGTGTATGGTATACCAGAAATGACAGTCAAGTTAATTCACAGAATAAATGGCTTACAGTTATAGAGCTAGCAAATTAAATTTATGTGTTATTGTTTTGTTTTAGCAGACATTGTTAAGACCTATGGTAGTAAAGTGTTGCAATTCATAAATAATGTCTTGGTACAGACAGAGACAGAAGAGCATTTACAGATATTAAATGCAATTTTGCTAGTTTTATAGAATATAGAATTTAAAGTCAGTGTTGCATTTTAAAAGTGATAGTACAGTCAAAAGTTTGGATCCCATGCAAGACAAGAGTGCAGCATAAATATGTCATTAAAGTCACAAGTTCAAATCTCGTGTCAGGAAAAGAATGCGATGTACTTTTTTTTCAATAAACATCTTTATTAAATTATCATGTATGACATAGGCAATCTTACATTTATGTAAATGAAAAACAACATTGACGCCACTTTAGTTGCAGACATTATACATCACAGACACCATTGAAACAACTGTAGCTGCAAACATTATACATCACTTATAATCTATCCAGTCATTGTCAGTTAAGCATTATATGGCTCATTCAAATGCTGCCATTTAAACCTCATTCCATCTCTGCATATATTGTTCCCACAATTCCTATTTTTTCTATGTAGTTTATTCCTTCACTTTCTAAAGGTCCCAGTTCCAGTTGTTTTATCACTGTTACTATATTCACTACTTCTAGAAAAGTTTGTCTAGACTTTGATTTCCATTTTCTAATAATTGCTTTTTGGCAGACACCATAATTAGGCTCAGCAAGGCTTTACTATGTCTACGTAATTCTGATTCTGTATCATAGCTCAAATAAATCATCTCCCCAGTCAGTCCAATCCGCTCACCCAGTGTCTCCGACAGAGGGGTCCACAGGGAATCCCTAAAGTCTGCTAGCTCATTACACTCCCTCAAAAATATGTTCCCAGCCACCTCTTTCTTGTCTGCCACACCTCCAATATTTGCTATCCACCTAAGGAAAAATCCTTTGGAGTCTACTTGGGGTATAAAAATACCTATGTAAAGACTTCCAGGCAAATATCCTAAATCTTCTAGACTTTGTTGCATATTTGGGAGATGTACACATATCCCCCCATTATCTCTTTGTGAATTGCTTATCAAATCTCTCTTCCCAATCCTTTCTAAGCTCCTCTGATTTATTCTTATAATTATCATGCAATATTTTATATTCTGCACAAATTATTCCTTTTTTAACATCAGCTCCTGTTCTAGATTCTATTAAAAACTCTACTAGTGTTGGTCTTTCATTTAGGACCCCCCTCTTTCTTTTTGCTTACACTCTGATATCAATCCTTGACAGGGAAGGCAATCTCTAACCTACAGTCCACATAAATTCTTGGTCTCTTCCCATTCTATTACTTTTCCCTTTCTATTTATTTCCTCCCAATACCTTGGTTCCTTTGCCAGTTTTCTCCAATAAATTCCAGCCCCCTCTTGCCTGTTATCTGTATCCCTAACCACAGGCATCCCTATTGGCAGACACTCTTTTCTCCATTCTTGTGCTGGTTTAGTTCTTAGAATACTGTCTGCTATTTTTATGAATATAATACTCCATATAATTTTTGGTATTCTCCTTAAGAGGCTGCATCCAAAATCCCAATCTCTCCTTATTTCTCCCCATATCATCATCATTCATTTCCACTTTGAATTATAGTTTTCTTCTTGTGCTATGTACAAGATCCTTAACTGTGTTGTTCTAAAATACCACCTCAAATTGGGTGATCCTAGTCTGCCTTGTTCTATTGGAAGAATCATTTTATCCCACTTGACCCTTTTTGTCTTCCCTTCCCAGATAAAATCCTTCAACTCTTTTTTAATTGCTATCCACAGCTTCTCCCCTAACGGAACTAAAAACATTTTAATTGCTTGTGTCATAATATCCATATCCATATAACAAAGCTTCCAGTTTCTCAGTTTTTGTATTATCTTCTGTTTAGTCTCTTCTCACATATCCTTAGCTGCCACAACAGAGGCAATTCTAATCAATACTCCTAAATACTTCATTTTATCATGTCCCCATAAATATGGATATTGTTGGACCAATTTATGTGTGGGTACATAATTTATCGCTATTGCCTTTGTTTTAGCTTCATTAATGTTGTATCCCAAGAAGATTTGAAACTGTCTTAAAATATTCCACAACACTGTGATGTCTCTTTCTCGTTTTGACATGCATAAAATAATATCATCTGCAAATGCAGTCAGCTTTTCATGACTACCATATTCATAGATTCATAGATTAGTACTAAGCTAACTGCCCTTGCGAGCCATTTTAAGCCTAGTTAATTATCCCTTGTGAGACTCAAACCCTGCACCTTGTGTTTGTAAGACAAACACCTTACCCATTAGGCCATCCTCCCAACCCCTTTGATAGCAATTATATCCTTGAATTTCTGAGTGCATTATTTTCTTTGCCATGGTTCTAAATATAATTCCAACAACAAAGGGGAAAGTGGACAACCCTGCCTGGTTCCTCTATTCAAGCAGAAGTTATCAGAGAGGACCCCACCCACTTTATTTTTCACCTCCGATCTCTCATATGTACTCCTAATCAGCTTTATAATTGTATCAGGGAAAGCAAATGCTTCCATTGCCCTGCTCATGAAATTCCAGTCTACTCTGTTAAACGCTTTCTCTGCATCAAGCCCCACCAATAACAGTGATATTTTCTTACATTTTGATTCCCTCTGAATTATCAATGTTCCGTTAATATTGCCAAATGTTTGCCTCCCCTCCACAAAACCCCACTGATCCATATCTATCAATTTTGGTATCACTTGTGCCATTCCTGTAGCCATTATAGACATGAACACATTATAATCATAGTCTAGTATTGAAATGGGCCTGTATGAAGCTGGATCTGATGGATCTTTACCCTCTTTAGGTATTACCCTGACCACTGCTTTATTCCAGGATGCTGGTATTTCTCCTCGTCTTAAAATACTTTTAAACAAAACTTTCCAGATCTTTATCAGTTTTTTGCTCCTAGCTTCCAAACTTCCACAGGAATACCATCTATTCCGGGGGACTTTTCTGTAGATTGGTTATACATAGCCATTTTTATCTCATCTGTTCATATCCTGTTAGTAATTGAGCCTCATCTACCTTAGCTTATTTAATTTTTCCATAAACATTTTCATTTGTACCTTTTCTTGATTTCCATAGTTCTGTTTTATATAAATTTTCATAAAATCTTCAAAATATTTCTAATACTTCTACTGGATCTCTTACCTTCCTTGTTATAGGCTCTTTAAGCTTGTTGACAGCCCTTTACACTTTCTGTTGCCTGAGTCATTGTGCTAAAAGTTTTTGTGCTCTAGAATTATTATCAAAACAGTTGCTTAACAGCAATATTCTTAAACCCGTGCATATTATCAAGGTAATCCCTTATTTTCTGTTTAGCATTCTACAGTTGTTCCTTTTCTTGTTCTGAGAGATTCTCCCTATTTTGCTATACTTAACATTTGTCAGTCCTTTTAAATAATTCTTGTTACTTTCTTAACCATATCTCAGTTTCCTTTCTTTCTACCCTAGTTTTAAACTCCACTTTAATTTTATTCTACTGCCTAGCTATATTTTCAGAAGAAATTTCTGTTTTCTCTAGTAGCTCCTGAATTAATTCCAAAACCCATCCCTTAAATTCCTCTCTTTTCAACCGATAGGTGGGAAAGTACCAGTGTCTCATTTTTATTTCATTACCTTGCATTTTTATTTTAGTTATTATTGGTGCATAATCTGAAATAGTTATTGGGTGTGTTTCAAGACCTTCAGTATAAATTCTGTCTAGCCTAGCCCAGTTTTTTGTATCTTGCAAAATAATATGTTAATTCACTGTGAACTCCTAGTACTGAATTCACATCTTCCTTGCCAAATATTTTCATAAATTTCTTCAAAAATATACCCTCCTTTGTTATATTTTCCCTTTTAGACCCCCAGATGCATTGTCACTGTTGCAAACCAAATTCCAGCCTCCACCTATATGTAATATTCCTTGCTGAAAGTTGATTATTTCTTCCAGAATCTTCTTAAGCTCCATTATAGGAGTTTTAGGTGGAATGTAAATGTATGCCAGTATAATCCTCCTCCTTTTCCAGTAGCCCCTTAGTACTACATAGCTTCCATTATTATCTTTTTTCCCTCTTCTATCACTATTGGAGCTCCTCTTGCAATTACTCTAAGTTTTCCTCTTTTCCTTTGTCCCAGATATTCCATGAATAACCACCCTGAAAACATTCTTTATCAAATTCTTATGTTCATTTCTTTCCAATTGTGTCTCCTGTAGCATAGCTATTTGCAGTCTACATTTTTAATATAGTTTACTACTCTTTTTTATATTTATCTGTAAGATACACCATTCAGATTAAAAGACAGTACAGAAAGCATAATTTTCTTATGTAGTTATTATTACCACCTTTTATATACAACATCTTTTTTGTTAAATGTCTAGTTCCACCTTTTATGTTATATGCATATACTGTTCTGCAGTTTGGTATTTTATGCAGTTGTTTCTTGTCATATTCATTTGAGCCTATGCCACATCTTACATAACTTTCCTTTTTGAAAGCCCTCAAACAGAACCAACAACCCCTAAAAATCCCCCTAAAACATATTAACTTAATAATTACACACAAAACTATGTATATCTTCAAATATTGAAAATGTTGCTTCCTAATAAGAACAAAAGTTGATAGCCACACAGACAGGCTAGAGTAAAAGAAAAGTTAGTCATGCTAAGATACATGGTACAGCCTGTGCTATTAGTAAGCGCTATTTGATTTTGTCTATCTTTATAGCTCAGCTGAGAAAACACTTGAATGCTTTTAGTTACCACTGTCTCCAAGCCATTATTTATCAAATTGTCTTCTAGTGACATGCAAACCAGACACAAAACTGCTAAGGATACCTTTTGCCAGAAAAAAGCTTTATAATATTCAGTATTCTTTTTCATTTGCATGCTTTGCAATAAACTTGTCATTGGATAATGCTTAGGGTCTTAACCCAGTCATTTCCATATGCAAGCATGGGAAAAGTGCATTGATGTTTCTTTTGTCATACTCTCTTACCCTTCCTCTCTCCTCTCCTCTTCCCTCTTTCCGCTTTCATTTTTTTACATTGCAGTGCCTACATTTATTAAAACTGAACAAAGAAAAAGAGATGAGAGTAAAAAGCACCTGTTTATATTAGTATTTCCATTGCATTTAAATAAGTAACTGAGAAAACTTTACTTCAAGTCTAATTGGTTTAGTCTTTTCTTTAAATACAACCCAGCTAGGAAACTCCCTGATTGCTTTCAGAGAATATTATGTCCTAGTCAGTTTCTCTTTTCTTTATTTTTTCTTTTCCCTCAGCCAATCCCCTTCTACCAGACTGTCTCCAGTTTCTCTTTATCAGATTGTTTCCATGGAAACATTAAGACCAGCTGCAGAATTTCTACTAAATATACATACATTTGCTGGGAAAAAAGCCTCATAATATTCAATATTCTTTTTCATTTACTTGCTCTCTGTTAAAACTAATCAATCTGAGGTCCTTAATCCAGTCATTTCCCCATTGAGAATGAGAAAAAGCACATTAATTTTAACTTTGTCATGCCTTTTTAACCAGGCTCTTTTTTATATTGCATTGCCTATATTTCTCAAAACTGTACAATAAAAAAGAGAGAGGAGGAGAGAAAAAGAAAAACAACAGCACCTGTTTGCAATCCCCATTACACTTAAAATAGCATGCAAAGAAAGCCATATACCTTAAATACAGTGCCATTAGGAAAAGAAAATGTAGAATGCAATGTACTTTTACTATATTTGGAAACTTCACATACTTGTAAAGGACAGATAAGTACATTTCCAGCATCAGCTCAGTTTAATTACAGTAATACATGTGTATATGTAAAAGGGTCAAGAATTTATATTTTTCATGCAGAAATTTCAGCTTGCCAGAGCACACCAGAAGTACAGACATGCGTAATTGAGATATCAGATTACAAGCCAGCTCAGCAAGTTTAATTAAAGGCAGTACTGTATGCCGTAAAACAACATGGTAAAGATCACATAAATATTATTAGTGACACGTTTATGCAGTAACAGCTCTTACTATTTAGCCAAGAAAATTGTACACAGTAATGATAAATCCTTGCAGCATTCAGTAGTACTGAAAGAGTTAATGATGTCCGCTAAAAAACAGCTACATGCAAGGCAGTGGGCAGACTTGTACACTGAGGAAATTATTTTGTAAACTATGACCTGAGGATCGCACAGTAAACATAGAAAATTCAACAGTTAAGTTTAATTTTATAAAGGTGCAGAAATGCAAAAAAATGCTGAAAAATTAATATAGTGTCAGATTACTACTTTAGTTTCATTTGAATTTGTGACAGGGAAAAACAATGCCACTTGTATGGTTTAATAATGAGGATATAGCCATTCCATTTCACTTTAGTACATTATCAGTTCAGTTGCAGACTTGCAAGAATTTATTTATTAGTAGCATAGGTCTGTTTCAGTATAGTACATTATCAGTTTGCTTACAGATTAACAAGATTTTATTTATTATTAACATAGGTTTATTTCATGCAGAAAAATAAAATGTAAATAAAGTCAGGGTAAAAAGCAATGATACTGGTTTATGATCGTTAAAGCTGCAAATATTATTTTAAGGACCTGATAATGCTTTTTTGTGCTTTGCAAATATTGCTCCTAAAAGACACGCTGTCAGTTTTGTATATTAGAATAATTTTCAGTTTGATATTTCATAATACATGTTTTTCAATACAGTCAGGAAAAATCATTTCATCTGCCACCCAGACTTGCACCAGAGATGGGTGAGAGGATTGGAGAACCTAATTATTAAAAAGACACATCAAGGGATCCTTGGAAATTAAGGTGGCTCTTCCAATACCTCTGCAGTGATTGGGACAATGCAGAGTAAGACCTAAATATGGCAAGAGCTATGGTGCACATGTCAAGTATCAACAGAAAAGCAAGACCACCAAAGACAGAGGTAAGGATTACGCTTTTTCTTCACTATTTGTTTTTTTAGTACACATACAGTAATTGTGTTTCAGTTATCCAAAAAATATTTTTTAGAGTTAAAATGTGTATATAACAGATGTGCATTTATGCAGACTAGAGTTAAACCAAGTATGCAGAATTTATTTTGCTTAACTAATAGTTTAGTTTCTAGGATATAACATTTACCAAATTTCAGTTTATGATTTTATCTATGTTCAGATATTACTGGCAGAAAAGGTATTTATTAATATTAGTTTAGTTAGTTTCCAGAGTATAACATTTATACACAGCTATGTTAGATGTTCAGTATAAATATGCATCACTTTAGTGTAAATTTCAGTCAAGTTTCAGAATATGACATTCATACTCAGTTATGAGTTCAGTATAGTACATTTCAGTCAGATTTCAGAAAATATTATTCATAGTTATACATTTTTAACAGGATTCATAGGTTCATAGGTTGGTACTAGACTATCAGCCTTGGGCCTATACAAGCCTAGCCATTACAATTCCCTGGCTATTTCTTCCCACACTATTTACTTCCCTGGACCCCTGTCTAGCAGGGTGACTGACGTGATCCCCGGGGTGAATTTCCTTTCTCCCATCCAATCATTAAGGTTCCTTTTGAAGAAGCCCAAAGAGGTGCTCTGCTTGACATGTATGGGCAGTCTATTCCAGAGTCTGGGGAGTCTCTGGGTCAGGAGCCTATCCCTCCAGCATGTTTTGTTTATTGTGATAACAAGGTTTAGTTCCCTGGAGCATGTGGCTCTGAGGGATTGGGATTTCTTTAAGTGTAGCATGTCCAACAGCTGTGGGCTTGACATGGCCTTGTATGTTAAGCAGAGATCATCTCTGAGTAGATGATAAGTGACAGAGTATAGCTGGAGTTTTTTAAGGCAGTCAGTGTAGGGCATCAGGTTTAGGACTGTGATTCTTTTAGTGAGGTATTTCTGCGGCCTTTCCAGTTGTTGCAGATGTCTTGAGAGGTACATACCAAATGGGGCATTGTATTCTATAATGGGTCTAATGAGGGATGAGTACAGTGGGACAATGACCTCCTTTTTTTCTAGATGAAAAGCACTTAGTGATGAGGTGTGCCACATAGAAGGATTTCCTGACTGTTGTGGTGATGTGGTTTTGTGTCTGTATTTGTGTCTGTAGGTTAGTACTAGGCTAACTGACCTTATGGGCCATTTTAAGCCTATCCAATTACCCCATGTCAGAATCAAACCCTGCACCTTGTGTTTTGAAGGTAAGCACCTTAACCATTACACCAACCTCCCACTGTCTCCAGTTATCGAAGGTGAGACCACTGTCCACCTGTGTCCCTAAGTCTCTTATCACACTTTCGGTGTTATGGGTACATGTTTTTTCCCAAAAGGGATAACTATACATTTCTTGGCATTGAGTTTGAGCCCATGGCTCTGGCACCAAGCATCTGTTTCTGTAAGGCCCTTTTGTAGAATATCCACATCATTTGGTGTTTCAATAATGGCTCCCAGTTTGCAGTCATCTGCAAACTTTGTTAGCCAGAGTCCCTTAGTGTTGGCCTGTACTTCAGAGAAGTAGATGCCAAACAAGAGCAGTCCCAGGACTGAACCCTGAGGTACTCCACTTGTCACTTGTCTGTAGCTGGATTTGGAGTTGGCTACTTTTACAGTGTGGGTTCTGTCAGTAAGCCAGTTGGCAACCCCTCAAGTGACGTAGGGATTAATGCCCAGCTTAGTAAGTCTATCTATGATTCCAGAGTGGGGGATGGTGTCAAAGGCCTTGGAAAGGTCCAGATAGGCTGTGTGGACCACCTTACCCTCGTCCACGGCTCTGGGGACTGATTTGAAGAAGTCAGTCAGGTTCAGGAGACAAGATCGGCCCTTCACGAACCCAAACTGGGTGGGATCCAGTGTTTGAAGGTTGCCAGTGTCTTTGTTTATAAGGTCCATGATAATACGTTCCATGGCCTTGCAGATCAGGCTTGTCAGACTGATGGGGCGGTAGTTCCCGGGATCCAAGGTGGATCCCCCTTTGTGGAGTGGGATAACTATAGCTGTGCACCACTCAGTGGGTACAAAGCCTGAGGTGAGGCTATGATTAAATATGACACTTAGGTGAGGTGCCAGTCCATTTTGTAGTTCATGTAATACACAGCCCGGGATGTCATCTGGTCCCATGGATGCTGTATTCTTAGCTTTGGAGAGTGTGTATTTTACCTGTGTGGCCGTTATTACCGGAATTTGGCAATCTTCCAGTATTGAGATGGGCAGTTTAGGCCATTAATAATCATTTAATATACTCAAGGCGTGACAGGTCAGGCGTAATTTGTTAATAGATAGGTATAGATCAGAAATGTAGAAAGCATAGCTTTTAGTAAATGCACTTTTACTATTACAGCTCATAGATATTTATAGGATATTTAAGACACAAACTTAAAAAAAGGCAGACATCTATTACAGCACATAGAAATTAAAAAGGTAAATAGACAGGATTATTAGTAACAAATCTAGCTGACGATTTGAAGGAACAAGTTGATACAGTACATAGTAATTATGCTTCAAGATGCATATAATAAAGTGAGTTTATTAGGCAGAGCAGGTGTTAAATGATTACCCACTTATAAATAAATGATAAAGTTAAGAGACTTCAATCCAAAAGATTTTCAAATAATTAACAGACCATAAATGCTCAAGTGACACCTAGTGTCCAAAATTAAAATTGCAAGTTTATTTACCAGATAAAGAGAAATTATTTTACAACTGTTCTAGTGATCATTATAGTATCCTTTAGAAACTATGTTAATAGATTTATAAAGTATTTACAGAAGTAAATCCCATTTCAATTATTTCATTAACAATTGTTACAGATTAAATCCTGCATAAATACAATTAGCAGAACAGACTTTGTACAGGCCTGCAAAACACTTTCCCTGCCCTGCTGACCCACAGCATGTGCAATCCTGCTTAATGCACCTAACATTGTGTTAACAGCCCAGCGCCTTCTCATAAAGAACTGATCAACGGGAACCACCTACCTAACTCCAAAAAGAATCAGAAAGTAACCCAAGCTCCCAAATCAAAAACACTACTTGAGTGCACCTAAGATCATGTTAACAGCCCAGCACCTTCCCATAAAGAACTGATCAACAGGAACCACCTAACTTCAAAAAGAGTCAGAAAGCAACCCAAGCTTCCAAATCAAAAACACTACTCAAGGTTATTATCTATTTTTGTACCTGTAAGCACACCAACTGGGTTGGCAGTGGAAAGTGTTTATTATTTGCCCACAGTGCACTACTTTTTTAAGCCATTAGCCTAAACCCCCTAATCTCGCAAGCCCCAGACAGCCACTCCCCCTGCCAGGCATACTACTGCAATCACTCTGGGACCCTCCTCAGACCTTCCATTCCACAGCACGGTCTTTCCTTGATTCCCCCCACCTCCATTCTGACAATACCTAATAGAACTTCTGCGCACTCAAACCTTACTTTACAGGCAAGCTCCACCAACAGTCACTACAAGCATGTCAAGTGCTCTCCAAATTCCTCACACAGCCTCTTGGCCAACACACTGATTGTTTTTGTGACCACTTACCTGCATTGCTGGTGCATCCCCGCTCTGTTCATATTCACTACTGCTCAGGCTAACTCTGCTCCCTACCCTGCCCCCAATTCCCACCTGCCCAACTCCCAGTCACACTCACAACTCTTCCACACTCCAATATATACTCCACCCCACAATCGTAAACACAAAACACACAACTCTGTCCTCCTATCCACACCTACTCTCTACACCTACCCCCTCATAAGTCTAACACTACCCTCAGTATCAATCCACCCAATCCCTCCTCAAAGGCACACACCACTGCAACACTGTCCTATACACCTTACTCCCATTCATACAATACTCCATTCTGACTACTGTCCCTACTCATATGCCTCTACACAACCACTGTTATTACTTCATATCTCTACTCACCCATCACATATAATTACCCAAAGTCCCCCACTCTACCCTTACAACTTCAAACCCCTACAAACCCTCAATCACAGCCACATCCAGCTGCAGCCAAAACATCTTTCAAATTGCCTCCACAATCCACTATGCCCCACATTCCAAAAAACAGCCATGCCACCAATTCCACAGCTTAATGATGTTATATCTCAGAACAATAAGCAACATAGCCACCCAACTACTACTAGGAGGAGATATTCACCCCAACCCCGGCCCAACAACAATTATTAACAGACTGAACTACCACTTAAGCACAAACCCACTGACCTACTAATACTCAATTTAAACATTTGCAGTATTATGAACAAAATAGAAGAACTGCACTCAGCCATCACCCTATACAACCCTGAGATAATATTCATAACCAAGATATGGCTTAAGCCACATATCAAGGACAACTCCATAACCCCTCCCGGATATAAAATTCAGAGAGTAGACAGACTCCACAAAAAAGGTGGAGGTATTGCTCTAGTTTACAAAACCAACTTAACACTCCAGCTACTCCAAAAAGAACTCCCTAATGCCAAAAACGCCAAAATCGTATGTACCAAACTCCTCTTAAACCAGCACAAGCACTTAAACATACTTGGGATCTATATACCCCCAGGGGACAACCGAACTACATTAGAGTCAATACTCCACTGGGCCTCCCACTCCGTTCCCCAAGAAACCATAGTCCTAGGTGATGTTAATATCAACTGGAACTCTATCATCTCCCCAACACCCACCAATCACATAAATCTGCATACTTTTACCCAACTCATTCAATCACCCACACGCACTGACAAGTCCTCAAAATAGGAATCCATATTAGACATGATCTTCACAAATCAGCCCAACACTGCCCACCAATGTGGAGCACTGCCTAACTCTTTAATTGACCACAACCCCACTTTCATCCTCAGGCACAAAATTAAATCAGCTAACTCCCCCTCCCTACTACAAACCCGTTCCCACAAAAACTTCCCCACTGACCACTTCTTAGAAGCCTTAGAATCCTGTAACTGGTCTCCCATCAAAACCCTCCCACTAGACAATGCAGTAGAATACTTCAACTCTACATTTCTAGACATTCTCAACCATCTAGCCCCAATTAAAACAATTAGAATATGCAGCAACCCTGACCCATGGCTACAAAGCACCACTAGGGCTTTACTAAAAGAGAGGGTTAAGGCTTGGAAAACATGGCGCCAACACAAAGCACTCACAGCTAGGCAAGCCTACCTTGAGCTTAGAAATAAAGCTAAGAAACAAGTTAAGACTGACAAGCTAATACACCACATTTCCCTACAATGAAAGCATAGTAACAACCCTCTAAAATTCTGGGCCGCAGTGAACAACATCCTCCAACCCGGTAAAGCAACCACTCCCCCACCTAATATAGACGGTTCAAACACAAATATCGCCTCCAGGTTCAATGGCTACTTTACTTCTTCTATACTTAAACTAATAAACAATGCAAACCCCAATAACCTCCCCCAACCTCCTGAACACCAGATTAACTCTACCCCCTTTTCACTCAAATCAGTATCAATACCTAGCTTCCAAAAACTCTTAGCAAAACTTAAAGCAACCACCCTCGCTGCTGACAGTCTTCCTGCTGAATACCTCCAACTAGCATCTAGGACCATAGTCTACCCTGTAACACTTCTAATAAATAGATCTATTACTGAATGCAGCATCCCAACCTTGTGGAAAACCTCTTTCATTATCCCCCACCACAAGGGCGGTCCCTCTACCCATCTCTCCAACTATTGACCCATCGCAATCCTCTCACCCCTATCCAAAATCCTAGAAAGATGCATTCACCATCAACTCCTCACCCACCTTTTCTCTAACAACCTTCTATCCAACTCACAACATGGCTTCCACCCATCCCACAGTACCACTGCAGCCCTAATTAACTTCACCAACATCATAAACACATACAGGAACCAAGGTAATCTTGTCTCTGCCACCTTTCTAGACTTATTCAAAGCTTTTGATACAGTTTCCCACAGTAAACTCCTAACCTGCCTCTCAGATGTCAGCCTTGACAGCCCCACCCAATACTGTTTTAAAAGCTATCTAGACAACTGCCATTAATCTGTCAAATGGCTTAACTCCCTATCCCCCCACTCCCAGTCACTGTCAGCATACCCCAAGGCTCAATCCTCAGTCCCCTCCTGTTCAACATCTTTTCAAATCAACTTTACTCCTCAACAACAGACACCAAAATAGTCCAATATGCTGATGATACAACCATAATCTGCTCCGCATCCAACATTGAACTTCTCCAACATAAAACCCAACAATCCTTCACTGAAATAGAAAATTGGCTAAACAAATCCCAGTTAATATTAAACCAAAATAAAACACAGCATATGTTGTTCCACCCTACAACAGCCCATGATACTACCTTCTCCATATCCTCAGCTAACAAGACACTCATCACTCCAGTCCCAGAAGCTAAGTTACTAGGATTTACCATTGACCACCAACTAAAATACAACAAACATATGTCCCTCACTGTCTCCAAAATCCACAAGAAGCTAGGGACCCTCTATTGCTGTAAACGATAGCTAACTTTCAAAGCTAGAATCGCCATAGCCAGAGCCCATCTGCTAGCAACACCACTGTATGCATGCCCAGTATTAACAAACCTAAATAAAACTGACTTTAGTAAACTCTCCACATGCTATAACAAAGTTGGTAGATTCACTACCATTGCTAGATCATGCTGTCATCACTGTGAATCCCTAAATACACTACACTGATTAGAATTCCCAATTCTACGATACCACCAACTCAATCTGGAACACCAAATCTTATATTATCCTGAAAAAAACCTGCCCTGACCGGCCTCGTAACCTTCTACAATTCAAATAGGCAGTTATGATCCAGTAGCAAAGCTTTAATAGAAAATATCTAGTGAAAAAACAGCTCTGGTGAATCTCTCTTCACTCACCAAGTTGAAAAAATATGGAATACCCTGCTTCCTGACATCAGACTACAAAATGTACATCCACCTTCAAAACCCAACTAAAATCCTATCTATATATATATATATATATATATATATATATATATATATATATATATATACCAACCATTTATGTATCTGCAGTGGACCTCCTGAACTCACATCCTGTTGAAAGAAGGTACCCCCTATGCTTTAGTCAAACACAGGATACTGTATTACACTCTTCCTCTTTCTCATAGGTTCATAGGTTCATAGATGTATACTAAGCTAATGGCCCTGGGGCCTTTACAAGCCTAGCCATAGGATTACCCTGGCAGCATGCCACCCGACCTTAGTTCCCAGTGCCTCTGTCGAGTAGAGTCACTGGAATTATCCCCAGGGTGAATTTTCTATTTCCCATCCACTCATCAAGATTTCTTTTGAAGGGGGTCAGCGAGGTGCTCTGCTTGACATGTATGGGAAGTCTATTCCATAGCATGGGCAGTTTCTGGGTTATGAACCTGTCCCTCCAGCTTGTTTTGTTGATTGTGGTAATGAGGCAGAGGTCTCTAGAGCATGTAATACAGAGGGATTAGGATTTCTTCAGATGTAGCATTTCTAACAGGGCTGGGTCAGACATGGCTTTGTAAGTCAAACAGAGATTGCCTCTAAGTAGGCAATATGAGACAGAGAATAGTTGGAGTTTTTTGAGTCTGTCCATATAGGGCAAGTGTATAAGGCCTAGGATCCTCTTTGTGAGGTACTTTTGCGGCCTCTCCAGTTGTTGCAGGTGTCTACTGAGGTACATGCCAAATGGGACATTGTACTCGATGACTGGCCTAATGAGGGAAGAGTAGAGGGAGACAATGAGCTCTTTCTTCCTGGATGCAAAACCCTTAGTAATGAGATGTGCCACATAGAAGGACTTTCTGACCACAGTGGCAGTGCGGTGATCAAAAGAGAGGTTGCTGTCAACCTGTGTTCCCAGATCTCTTATGACGCCTTCTGTGTTCAGTGGACTACCATCAATGTGGTAATTCATGAGAACCGGGTTTTTCCCAAAGGGGGTGACATTGAGCTTAAGGCCATGGTTCTGACACCAGTCATTGGTTTCAGTGAGGCTATTCTGTAGGATGTCAACATCACTTGGGGAGTTAATAATAGCTCCCAACTTGCAATCATCTGCGAGCTTTGTCAGCCAGAGTCCCTTCGTCTTGGCCTGGACTTCAGAGAAGTAGATACCAAACAGGAGAGGACCCAGGATCGAACTCTGTGGGACTCAACTCGTGATTAGTCAGCAGTCTGACTTGGAGTCAGCTACTTTCACACTGTGGGTTCTATCTGTGAGCCAGTTTGCAACCCACCTAGTGATATAGGGGTTGATGCCTAGCTTAGTGAGTTTTTCTATGAATCCTGAGTGGGGAATGGTATCAAAGGCCTTGGCCAGATCAAGGTAGGCTGTATGAACCACCTTACCTTCATCCGCGGCTCTGGTGACTGACTCAAAGAAGTCGACCAAGTTGAGCAGGCATGATCAACCCTTCACAAAACCAAACTATGTGGGCTCCAGAGTTTGGAGATTCCCTGTATCCTTGTTTGTTAGGTCCATGATCATGCGTTCCATAGCTCTGCATATCAGACTCGTCAGGCTAATGGGGCAATAGTTCCCAGGGTCTGTAGTTGCTCCTCCTTTATGGAGAGGGATGACTGTAGCAGTGTGCCATTTGGTAGGGACAAAGCCTGAGGTAAGCCTGTGATTGAACAGGACAAACAGGTGAGGTGCCAGTTCGCTCTGTAGTTCATGTAGAACACAGGGGTCTATGTTAAATGAATGAATGCTTAAAATTTCGAGTACAACATGCTCGACAGCTTTTAAGTGAAAGTTTATCTAAGCGAAATCCCATAATGTCGAAACAAAGAGTTTTGAAAAGTTATAGCTGGCCAGCTGTCAGGAAACCAACAGCTGATGGCTAAAATGTACTGTTCACCATTAAAACCTCACCCAAAAAAACAAAAACAAAAACAAATCAACAAACAAAATAAAGTGGGAGGCTTCGTCTCCCACACCCCCCCTACTTAAATATACCAAGTCCGAGATCGCACCACAGTGGAGGACTGACATAACATTACACAGGGTGAATGACAAGACCGCACCACAATTGAGGACTGCAAAAACGGCTAGACAAGGTAAACATTCTGATGTCAGTCGTTGGTTTCCTGACTGCTGGCCAACTATAACTTTTCGAAACTCCTTGTTTCAACATTCTTAGGTTTCGCTTAGCTGAGCCTTTGCTTAAAAGCTGTCGAGCATGTCTTACTCGACATTTTAAGCGTTCATTCATCTAATAGGGAACCTAACCCAGCCAGGGATATTGTCAGGTCCCATAGAAGCTGTATGCTTGGCCTTGGACAGTGCTGTTTTAATCTGTGCAGCAGTAATACTGGGTGCCTGGCAATCTACTGGTATTGTGATTGGTCCTTTGGGGGGAGGGGTAAAGTTGGCACTGAATCTGTCAGCCAGTATATTAGCAATATCTGTTGGCTCAGTATAGGAGGTACCATTGTGCAGTAGCCCAGAGCAAATCTGGGTATTGCCATTGAGATTCTTTACATAACTATAGAAGGCCTTGTGGTTGTCTTTACTATCTGCTCCAATTCTGTTTTCATGGCTAGCTTTAGAGGATTTGATGAGGGAACTCAACTTTTTGTTGAGGCTGATAAGGAAGTTTTTCCAGTCTTGGGACTTCACCTTATTCCGCGTCAGTTTACTCCTTCTGTTGTAGAGTTTGTTTATGGCAGGGGACCACCAGATTGGCTTCCTTTTTTTGGGAGAGAGCGTCTTGGTTCTATTGGGTATGGTGAGAGCCATGCATTTCTGCACGTGTTTGTACAGTGCATTGGTGTATGATTCAGCAGTCATGCAACTATTCTCCATTTGCATGGGTGCCGTGAAGTTAGCCACCTCTGTTTTTAGGAGCCCAAAGTTAGCTTTGGAGAAGTTTTTCATGATGGTTACCTTTGCGGGGGGGGGGGTGGAGGGGGTGGAAGGGATGTGGATTTCCATGGTGATTAGTCTGTGGTCGGATCTAACCAGGGAGGAGCTGAATATTGGTGTAGAGCAACTGTCGCCCATGTTAGTAATGACCAGGTGAAGGATGTTGCTACCTCTAATGGGGGTAAGAACAAGCTGGTCCAGGGCATTGGAATTAATGAACTCCAGGAAACATTGGGCAAGTGTATTGGTACATGAGTAGTTTTCCCAGTTAATGGAGGGGTAGTTGAAGTCACCTAGTATGAGAGTGTTAGGTTGGACCCTAATATTCTCCAGGGTACTTAGGAACGTGGAGTGTGAGTCTTAGGACATGGTTGGGGACGTATAGCAGGTTACGACCTGAATCGCTGTCTTAACCAATGTTAGCTGCACCTAAAGTATCTCTGATACATTATGTTGGGCTACCAGTCTGGGGGTGTGCGCATCCTTTATGAATATGGAAACACCACTGCCTTTGGAGTCTTGGTTCAAGTTCTGGGGCCGAAAGGTGTGGAATGAGTCATAACCTGGTAGTGTAGGGGTGCTTTCTGCTGCCTTGAACCAGGTCTCTGTTACAGCACAAATGTCGATGTTCTCCATTTTAAGGAGTGCTTCGAGCGAGTGCATTTTGAGATTTAGACTTCAAGCGTTGAGCAGCATGACCATCAGATTGCATTTCTTTGTAGCTGTTATGGTGGTAATTTGGTCTTTGGAACACCACCTAAAAAAGGCACTATAGGGGTGGCAAGAGCCTTGGCCAGTATCCAGAAGCCCAGGGTTGACAGATGCAGGCCATCTCTGGCAAAGCATTGAGGTCTGTCACTCATGTCATCCCAGGCAGACAGATACTGGATCTCCTTAGAATGACACCAGAAACTTGGGCAATTGTTGAAATCAATAATTTTCTGCTTGTACTGTGGTATCATTCTG
Organism: Protopterus annectens; assembly: GCF_019279795.1. Taxonomy (NCBI): domain Eukaryota; kingdom Metazoa; phylum Chordata; order Ceratodontiformes; family Protopteridae; genus Protopterus; species Protopterus annectens. Next base: position 832,075,072 of record NC_056733.1, read on the forward strand.
AGTGATGGTAGGATGCTGCTCACGGTTAGGGTCATACCTGCCTGGGCTATATAACCCGAGAGCTCCTCCTTTTCATGTAGTCCAGAGAGGTACATCTCAGGTCATTCACACCCACATGTACAATGACTGAGTCATATTTGTACCTGTTGTTGAGGGACCTGAGTGCGTGTGTTATGCGGCAGATCCTGGCACCTGACAGGCAGCTGACTGTTACTTTCTCCTTATTCAACCTAGTGAGTGGGACATCAGTGTGCCTCAGTATCAAGTCACCAGTGTGTTGGGGATGCTGTTTTGCCTTAGGGGCTTTGGTTGAGTGGCACACTGTTTAGGAGAGTTATGTGTCTCGTGATTAATGTTGTATTGTGGTGGTCGAGTGTGTTTCTGCCTTGGAGGTCTTTGCTGTTTGTACATATTGTAAATATTGTTTGCATGCCTATACTATACTAAAACTCTGCATGTCTATAATGTGTGTTAACACATGACTGTACTTTATCTCTGCATTATTAGCTTGTTAACCTTTCTACACGTGTACCTTGATTGTTTATTATAATTTGTTCATAGTCTGTAACTGTTTTTGGAGCTTTTCTCCCCAGGACACCACTGAAAACGGACATTAGCTGTCCAGCTGGACCATCCTGATAAACAAATGTTAAATAAATAAATAATAAAATGTAAGGTCAGGCCTGTGTCATCATTTAATAAGTAACTACAGAACTAGATACCTGTTCAGGAATTGTAAGATCATTTTTCATTTAAATGTAGTTTGTTAATCAAAAATACAGTATTCTTTTTGCATATGTCTAGAAATGTAGCCATATTAGAGTACATTTTACAATTTTACATGCAGATTCAATAACAAAGGAATGTTTCCATAACTTTCAGTCAAGAATACTGATAAGAATAAAATGTGCTAACAGAATGAGCAGTACATTAAGTGCAAACAGGCTTGGGAATCAAGGTAAAGATGCATGTAAAAAATTGCAGGGTTTTGGTATTATTAGAAGATACTTCAGACACAGGCAATTACTTAGTTCATATGGAATGTTAAGCAGAAAGTCGTTATGGTGCAGTTCACAGAAGTTTTGAATTTTATTATTCAGGAGAAAAGAAATAATTCTGAGTATAACGAGTGCATAAGCCATGGACGTTATATAATTCAGTCTATTTCGGTGTATCAACACTGTTACTGGAGATGGTAAGATTTGATATTCTGAGTACAGAATTCATGGACAGTATAACGAGTGCAGATGTTACAGACATTATAATTCAGTTTATTAACATTGTTATTGAAGACAGTAAGATTTGATTTGTATATTGTTTACATCTGCCTCCACTGTACCTAATAAAACATTAACTGAACTACTGTGCATGCAGACTTTTATTCTGAAAGGTACAAGAAAATTTGTCTCATAAAGGAGATACTAGAATCTGTTCAGCACAGTTCTGAGTAATTAAAAGATGAAGACATTCATTCCAGTCTCATTCAAGCTTCTTCCAGTTATTTGCAGTTTGTTCCAGTGTTCTACATTTCTTTTAATTCTTACAGTTGTTAAAATGCATCTTAATTGCATTAATGTTATTATATGTTGTATTGTTTATATAAGTACATTTAACTTGCATTGCTTTTCATATCTATGCACACCAACACTGTTTCCATATCCAGTATTTAATCTGCCTTATAACTTCATTCAAAATCAACTGCTTATTGTACTGCCTTAGCCAAATGTCTCAAAGTCAGTACATGTCCCACCTCAGGTCTCCCCTGAAATAGGCTACAGGCTTAATAGTCTGCAAAACATAAAAGTAAAAAAAAAAAGCACCCAAAAAAGGTACATTTACTTCTGTTTATTTCACTAATGCACCAACAGGGTGACAGTTATCCCAGTCTCAAAACAGAAGTAGGTCTTTAGTTTTCACATCTCATTTAAGGTGCATATCGAGAGTACAGTCAACAGCCCTTTATCAGTGTAAACTTAGTTGTAGCATAAATATTTGTTATTTCCAAAAGCTAGAATAACATTAGCCAAAATGTCCTTCTACTAAAACTTAAGTATAGCCTGACAGTAATCTTGAATCTTCTATCAACATTGCATTAAATTATTTCAAACAACTGTTAAAATTCCATTTTATCTTTCTAGCAAAATTTGACACATTATCGATTGTTTCTGCAAATGTCAGACTGCCTTCCTGTTATAGAAAGACACTCTCAACTTCTTTCCACATTCTGTTAATTAAATACCTGATATGCTCAAATTGCCCATATTATCATCAAAGCTGATAGTGAGAAGTCCCTCCTTTCAGATGAGAACAAATGACAATGCTGTACTCCTTGTTAAGACCATCTTTTGTGACCACTGTCAGTGAGGAAAATTTTAAAAGTACTGGCCTAACCTGGTGGCATAATTTGTCTGGGAAGTAAGACGGCAGCAGACTTTTTTAGACTTCATAAATACGCTCAGAGTTTCTTCTCACATAATATAAGCTGTGGTTGCGGACATGTTAGGACGGCTACTAAATGCAGCAATCTTCATGCTCATAAATTTCAGTTGATTGCAACTAAGAATGATATCTCTAAGACTAATGCAATGAGAATATGTAAGGCTCTTGCATTTCTTGTAAGTGACTAGAATTGCTGACATATACATTTTAGAACAATATTTCAGTTCCCTGTATGTAACTAAGATTACTTAGTTCTGAGATTGTTAATATGATGAAGGTATGTAAGACTCTCATATGAATTGCAAATAGGTGGTATTGTTACCTATTACTACTGTGTGTATCTTAGTGCAGCAATGTGTAACATACTCAGAGCCTTTTCTGTATTGTGTGTTCTATGACCTATGTATGAAGTATGGTGGGCAGGGATTTAAGTCACTGGATCTACTGCATTGCCAACAGATTTATCTAAATCTAAAATCCTGATGGTCACCAGGGTTGTGGTCTCTCAAGTCAAGCCACTGGTAACCAAATAGATGTTCATATAAAAAAGGCACACAGATATGAATCACTAAACAACACACTATACACAGTATGGACTGAAGAGCATGCAGGAAATATGTACTGTTGCTTTATGTAAGGGCCCATACTATCTACATGGAAGAACAGGCTAAAGACAGCACCTCATTGTACAGTCTTTAGTCAAGCTTTCCTGACCCCTTTTGTTTAACTTTCTTTAGGTTTTGGTATCTTTCAGTGCTAACTTGCACCCACAGTAAGTGTACTTTTTCTTACAAAAACATACATTCTCTAATTTCTAGGGAAGGCTGGTAATATTCTCCAACTCTGGAGCATTTTGTCTTGGCCCAATGTAGTAAGCTGTCACCACCCTAGATTACCTAACTGGGGAAATAGACCATAAGCATTTTAGAAGTAAGTAAATAAAAAGACTTAAACAATGAGTTGAGCAATAAAATTAAGTTAAATATGCAGAAAAAATAAACTTGCACAGAGAAAATAGAGAAGTCATTTTGAACAAATAGATTACAAAAAAGAAAACATCTGTTTACAAATAAACCTTCTTCTAGTTATCTCTTAACTAAAATAATCGCAGTCCTAAACTACACTTACTGAATTTTTAGAAAGCATCACAAGCAGAGACACAAGTGCAAAAAACAAACCTACATGTTTACATACCTCATGTGCAAGCTTATATTCCCCTTTTCTGTGGTTTGTTCATCTATTTGGCTTATATTTTTCCCACAAAGTAACTGCAGATGTAGGTAAGCAGAAATTCACATTTGCATGATAATGAGTCTGATTTCCTGATCTTGGCACGTTATCTCTCAATGTAATTTTCTAATTGTGTTTTACAGCTTTTAGCTTCCAGATCTTGTGTTCACATGGTAGATTAGCTACACTTTCTGTTCCACATCCTGCTGTACATCTTACATCTCGTGTTTAGCTGCTGTATTTTCAAATGGATGACAGTTACAAACTTGTATACTTTTATACATTGCATAGAAAAAGGTTGCAAGTCATTGCATCTTTTTGAGCAACTGATGAACATATGTTGCAGATTCAGTCACATATGTTTAGTTTATCTGCTGCATGTTTTATAAGGCTAAGGTACTGCGCACTTATCTGTTACAGTCTGACTCAGAAAAAAAATGGCAAAGTTATTCTCAGATGTCACACCATGTATTTCAAAATATTAGTCATTGCTGACCACAGTTTGTGAGTGCAAAGGATTCTGCAACCAGGCCACCTACCCAATTAAATAAATAAGCAACTCTAACTATCCTCTAATGCACCGTGCTTCCAAACTCTATAAGTAAGTGTGTGTGTGTCTTTCGGCTTTTCCCGGTTAGGGGTCGCCACAGCGGAACTCCGGTCCGCTAATGATTGGCAGTAGAGTTTTACATGCTGGCTTGCCGGGCCTAACGCACAACCTTCAACGAAGGAACGCCCATTCACGCATGTCGTCACACAGTAGACGCTTTAACTGAGAATCGAACGGCCAACGTCTAGCTATGAGGCGACAACGCTACCGCAGCACTAAACTGACTAAATATGTAGATTACATTTTTTGAACTACATTTCTCACTATTTGTGAATAAAAACACTTTAGTTACTTTTCTGTCACCTTCTCACCTTTCTAATCACTGAAGAAAGCCAAATTCATACAGAAGCTGAAAGCTGCTATGTTCAACTCTTGAGTAAGAAAATAAAAATAAAACAAAATGGTCCATATACAATAAACACTTCCAAGCTATACACAGCATAGGTATTATTTATTAATTTGTTCATGTTTGTCCTTCCCTAGCAGCTGCAGTGACAGCCTTCACAATACCGGTCATAACTCCCTTCACAGGTGCACGGTGTAATGGGTCACAGTCAGGAGATCACTGCAGCTACCAGGGAAGGATGCACATAAGTAAATTAATAAATAATTCCAATGTTGTTTATAGTTCTGAAGTGCTTTTTGCACATGGACTATTTTGTTTTATTTTTATTTTCTTACTCACGAGTTCAGCATAACACCTTTGGCTTCTATACAGAAGCCAAATTTGGCTTTCTTCAGCAGGGACTATTGTAGCTGCAGCTGCTGTGTGTTATGGGCATTTTGTCTGCAACCTAACCACGGTATTCCAAGACTATTCCAGGAAACAAATGCAATAAATAAATAAATAATCTTCCTTAGCAGATCCTAAATAGTCCTAAAAAAAAAAAAAAAAAAAAAAAAAAAAAGAGTTCTGTTCTTTTGCTAGTCAGGTCTCTCCTTTTAGTAAAAATTGTCTCATGTATACTGACAACCACTTACTCCTGAAACAAACAAATATTTTATGTGAGAGATGTAGTTACACTTTAAAATTGGAGGCAAGACCCTCATATAAGGAGAAACAGAATGCCAAACAGGTTGTCAAAACACACACACACACACACACACACACACACACACACACACACACACTAAATAAGTACACGACACATAAACCCACATATGCCGAGGTACTTACTAATAACTTACCAAAAGATCAGAGGCCTCCCAAAGGAAACCACTTGTGCACATAACAATGCAAAAAAAAACACAACACATAATAACACACACACACACCAGTGTCTCAACAAATAAGCCCATAAGGCGTAACACTGCAAAACCTAATGTATTGGTCATAATTGACTCCACTGTGAGACACTTGGATGTTCCCCTCACCAGACTGGATAAGAACTGGTGTTATGGTTAGGTGCCTGTAAGGTGCCAGGATCCGTCAAGTCACTCAACCACAAGTAGCTGCATGACTCTGTCATAGTCCATATGGAGATAAATGACTTGAGATGTACCTCATTGGACTATATGAAGAGAGAAATGACTGAGCTCTCAGGTTATGTATCACAGGCAGCTATAAGCCTAGCCTTAAGCAGCATTCTACCTTCTCCAAGGATGATGCCACAATACAAACTCAAAATGATTGACTTTAACAACTGGCTTAGCTTCCGGTGTCAGTTCAAGTGAATCCAGTATCTGTTAGTTTGGGAAGACATGGCTGACAGGACATGCTGCTTTGCCAGAGATGGTCTGCACCTGTCTCCTTTAGGCTTTTAGATACTGGCAAAGTCATTAGCTACCCCTATTGTGCCTTTTTTAGGCAGTGTCAAAATAACTAACCTCCCAACATAACCAAATCCTCTCTAGATAAACTCAAGGTACTGCTGCTTAAGGCTAGGAGTTTAAACAAGAAACTGCACTCCGTGGAAACACTCCTTAGTTTGGAAGATGCTGACATCTGTGCAGCCACCAAGCCATGGTTCAAAGGTATGGAAAGCACCCCGGCCATGCAAGGCTACAATGCCTTCCATATCTTCACACCACAAACTGATCATGAAAGAACCAAAGGAGGAGGTGCCTCCATCTTCACTTAAGGATAAGTACACCTCAAGACTGGACAAGCAGTATGTCTCTCTTGAGCTACCCTGTGTCCAGTGATCTATAGGCAAAGCCCCCTACCACATCTTAGCTAGCTATAGATCCCCACCATGAAACAGGAAAAGGATACCGCATACATGGACTTACTGGAGTCACTTGCCATACAGCCTAATACCTTACTCATGGGTAATTTTAATTATCCTACCATTGACTGGGAAACATACATGACCACAAACATGCTGGTTCAGAGGTTCCTGGACATTGTCAGTGCAAATACTCTGGAACAGCTAGTCAGTGCACCCACAAGAGTCTCAAATGTCCTGGATATAGTATTCACTAACATGGGAAAGCATTGCACCATCCCTGTGTAATGTCCTCTCTAGTAAGATCAGACCATAAATCAGTCTTGTTCGATATAATTATAAGAATAGACATCCTATCAAGCTCAAAAATGCTTAAGAATTTTTCAAAGACAAATTACCTCCTACTAAGTGATAGTATAAGAAGTTTCAAAGTCCCCTCAAATGCAGATAACATGGACTCCTATGCAGAGGTGTAGACCAATGCCCTGTATAACTGGATTAAAACCAGGTCTTGCTGAAAAAGCAAGCCACCTTGGTGGACCCTTAGTATAAACAGGCTATACAGCAATAGAAAGAAACTAATGTCTAAGAACAAGAGGGAACTGGCTCAGCAGAGGAAGAAATCCCTGTCTGGCTTAAACAAACAAATTATAGAGCTTGTCAAGTCCTCCAAAGCTAATTACAAAGCAAAAATAGCCTTCCTATCTAAGGATAATCACAAGGTATTCTTTAACTATGTCCAAAATCTAAAAGGGAATACCCAGCTATGTGCTGAACTGGTTGTGGATGGCACCACCCATACTCAACTGGATGAAACAGCCAATCTGCTAGCTGACAGATTTGGAGCAAACGTCAACCCCTCGTCCCCTCCAGTCATCCCCCCCAGTCATCCCCCAAAGTATACATGCCACCATTCCTCAGCCTATTATCTCAAGAGATCGGGTCATCTCTGCACTCTCTAAAGCCAAAATCATGGCATCAGTGGGACCAGACAACATTCCAGGTTGCCTTTTAAACAACATAAAACATGACCTAGTGGACCCACTTGGATCCCTGTTTAACCACAGCCTACGAACCGGCTATGTTCCAGCAGAATGGATGACAGCAACAGAAATCCCTCTGCACAAAAGGAGACCATCAATTCTCCCTGAGAATTGTATGCCCATAAGCTTGACTAGCCTCATCTGCAAGGCCAGTGAAAGAATCATTATGGACCTTATTAATAAGGATATAGGTAATCTCCAAACTCTGGACCCAACCCAGTTTAGATTTGTTAAAGGTAGATCATGCCTGTTGACTTCTTTGAGAAAGTCACCAAGGCCATGGATGAGGGAAAGACAGTGCATACCACCCATCCTGACTTGGCCAAGGCATTTGACACAATCCCCTACTCAAGTATTATAGAGAAACTCTCCCAGTTGGGAATTAACCCCTACATTACTAGATGGGTAGCCAACTAGCTCACCGACAGGGCACATACTGTCAAAGTGGGTGACTTCACCTCTGGCAAAAGGCCAGTCACCAGTGGCGTACCACAGGGTTCTTTGCTGGTTCCCTTACTGTTTGGAATTTACTTCTCAGAATTCCAGGCAAACATGGATGGCCTGTGGCTTACCAAGTTTGCTAATGACTTTAAATTGGGATCTTAATATATTGCAGACAGGGTTAATGCAGACAAATGACTGGTGCCAAAGCCACAGATTAAAGCTAAATACCAAAAATGCATTATTATTCCCTTTGGGAAAGATGACATCCCTGCTAATTACATTATAGACAGCACCCCCTAAGTGTAGACCCAGTGGTATGTGATCTGTGTACTCAGGTTGATAGCAGTCTGAACACTGACCACACGTATCCACAGTAGTAAGGAAATCTTATGTGGCACATCTTATAAGTAAACGCAACACATCTAGAATTAAGAATGTTATAATTCCATTTCACCCAGCCCTCATCAGACCAATAATTGAGTACAGTGCTCCCTTTTGCATATACTTCACCAGACACCTGCAACAATTGGATAGACCATAAAGGTTTCTCACCAAGAAATTACAGCGTACACAAAACAAGTCTTATGAGGAAAGACTGAAATTCCTGTCACTGTATTCTGTCTCCTACAGGTTGCTAAGGGGTGACCTGTGCCTGGCTTACAGGGCAGTCTCTGACCTGGCCTTGATAGAAATGCTAAACATTTGTAAATCAAACTGCACAAGGCATCTTAATCTAACCTCTGATGTGAGCAGATCATGTTGGAGAGAGAGAGATACATCTCCCAGAGACAGCCACTTCTCTGGAACAAGCTTCCAATTCACGTGAAACAGTCCCTCCCTGACCCTCTTCAAACATAACCTAGATCAATGGATGGGTAACCGCAGATTCACTCCTGGAGTGGTGCCCATGTCCCTCCTGGAGAGAGGAAGTTGGTATTAACTACCATAGACCCTTATCTCTGTGAACTTCACTCACCTAGCCACCAGCAATTGGGGCAACTCAGGATAAATATGGCTAGGCTTGTAAGGGCTCTAGGACTGTTAGCCTAGTAACCTTCTATGAACCTATAAATTATATATATATATATATATATATATATATCCATGGACAAATCCATTAAAAAAATCATCATTTAAAGTTAAACTTGACACCTCTAATGGTGGTACATCTGGAAAAGACTGCTTCTGCTGCCTCTCAGAAACTGAGGCTCGCTTCACCTAGAGCTACTTCCCTGTTGTTGAGTATAGCAGATTGACAGAGGCACTGCTGAGGACTCCCCCCGCTTCAGCCATTGCCTGCAGGGAATCTTTGCTGGCCTGTTCTTCCAGCTTTTGGTATCCAGCTCTACTTTCAGTTACAGACAGTTCTAAGGATGGAAGATCTCTAGATATCCATTTATCAGTACCATATTTTTTGTAGCCAGTCCTGAGGATGCCAGCATATTCCACAACTGCATGTATTTCTACATTGCGGCAACCTTAGTATCATAGTGTATGTTATCATTGTACCTAAAACTGGTGTTTCCTACAGTGTCCATGTAGTAAGTCCTAGTTTTCCTTGATGCTCCTTGTGCAAGGAATAGAGTTCTTTGTATCAGTATTGATGCCATCCCTTTCAGCATCTGTCTTTACCAGCACCCCTGGCCCCATTGTTCTCGATTCCAAGTTCCTCTGTGTTGATGCAGTTCCTCAACTGTTGCAACCCACATAACATCTCTTGCCAATGTCTCTATTCTCAGTTCAGCTTGCTTCTAAGTGATGAGTCTTCCAGTTTATCCCTAACTACCCCATACATAGCATAGAGTGGGACAGGTACCCTGAAGCACACATATGTACGTTTTCATCCCTCCTATCAAAATAGTCCATTCAAGAGGCCCGCCATACCAGAGGTGGTTAGGATATTATTTCAGAAGGACCTTTAGCCAATATTGGACTTAAATAGCCTAAACACTTTCATTCTGAAAAGACTTTTGCATGGTTACAGTGCTTTACACTGCCATGTATAAGCCAGTGAGTGTCAGTTTGGGATGATTCCATTTGACCTCTCATCTATCCCCAGGGTGTTCACCAAATATATGCTCACTACAGCAGACCACCAGAGCCAAAATAGTCCCATACCTAAGTGACTGTCTCCTAGTTACCCTATCACGTCAAGCTTTGACTGTTTTCCCTGATTAGAAGGTTCTACTCTTTGTATAAGATGCAGGGTAAAACACCATGCGAATTAATACAGAGGATGTCAGCTAAAGTTTAATCTATAAAGACTACTTACTGATGTATAGAGATTAGTTTGCCTTACCCTATTAATACATGAAGATTATCCTGATAGGCATTTTTACAGTGTTGCTAAACTGAGCAAAACATTTAAAATAACTGGCTGACGCATACAATTTTACTTGAGACACTATCAGAGAAGCAGCATAGAGTAATGTTTACATCTCACATGAGAAAGGAAAGATTTTTTTGTTCCCATCTCCCATCATTATGCAAATCTACCTGGGAACCTGGCTGATGCATACTGTTCTCTCTTTTTCAAGAGAACATGGATATATACAGACTTTGAAATCATCATCATCAACCTCCTTTCTCCCATTTTCTACATGTGGTCATCTCTCTCTATTCATTGCCGCTCTCCTACCCCCTTCAACATTCATGTTTGACTGTCACAGGTCTTCTTTCATGCAATCTATCCACCTCTTTGCAGGATGCTCTCATTACCTCTTACTGTCTTCCTGTCTGGTCCAAATCTTCTTCATCAGATTGTCTTCTGCTTTTCTGCACGTGTCTGAACCACCCTGTTCCATTCTCTTTGAACTTTTCTGCATGTACATCTACTTTAGCTTTTGCTGTTATGTCCTCATTTCTTTGTCTGTCCTACAGTGTGCATCCTACTACCCTTCTCAGGCATTTCATCTCCATCACCTCTAACTTCCTCATCTGCTCTGCCTTTACTGCACAGGTTTCTGTACCATACAGTAGTACAGGTTACACCACTGTTTTGTACACCTTATTTTTCAGCTTATTTGACATTCTTCTGTCACACACTTCACCTGACACTCTGTGCCAGTTGGCTGCAGCTCCCCTGTTTCTAGCTTTGACCTCCTCATTTAAACTTCTCGTCTCCTCAACCAGCCGTCCTAGATTCTTGAAGCTGTTAACCTGTTCCACTAGTTTCTCTTCTATCTCTGTTCTCAGCTTCTTCTAATTTCCCCATTTGTTGCCATTACAACTGTCTCACCTGTACTCAGTTTCAAACCACTTGGCTTCAGTTTTGCATTCCATTCCCCTATTCATTGCTGAAGTTCTTGCTCAGAGTCTGCCTGTAATGCCACATCATCTGCATATAGCAACTTTGTTGATCAGTCCCATCTGGCCTGTTTGCTAATTTAGTCCATCACCAGTGTGAACAGCAGTGGGCTCAGAGCTGAACCCTGATGCATATCCACTCCCACTAGGAACCCATCTGTGAGACCAAATACAGTTCATACTTGAGTCATTGGGTCCTTGTATGTAGCTTGCACCAATTTCACCAGTGTTTCTGAGACTTGAACCACCACAGGACTGCCCAAATTAGCTTTGTTGGGACCATGTCATATACTTTCTCCAAGTCTAGGAATGCCCAGTTGGACTCTTTGCTCATTTCTAACTTCTTCTCAAGTATCTGTCTCACTGCAAACATTAGGTTAGTTACGCTACATCCTTATCTGAATCTGAACTGCTCATTTCCCATCTTATTTTCTACTACTCTGAACATTAATTTAGTGTGACACCTCTGTACTGCTCACAGTTGTGATGTCCCCTTTATTCTTGAACACTAGCAATAGTACTCTTATTCCTCAGTCATCTGGGATATGCCTTCCTCTCCATACTGCTATGAGTATCCTCAGGGGCCATTTCTCCCCTATCTCACCCTACGTCTTCATCATATCTGCTGTGACCTCATCTAAGCCTGCTGCTTTCCCTGATTTCATTTTCCTTAATGCTGTTCTTACTTCTATAGTGGGATTCTCCTATTCTCTCATTGTAGGCTGTGTCTGGGGCAGTACAGCTTCTGTGGCATTTTGTTTAATTCAGAAGCTACTGGAAGTACTACTTCCATCTGCTTTTGACACCCTATGGACTGGTGAGCAGGTTGTTGCTGCCATCCTTTATCTTTTTTATCTTCCTGTCTTTGCCCTTCAGTCTGATATAGTTTCTGTGTGTCACCTGCTGGTCACTTTCAAGAAGTTGATAGTGGCTCTGATGCCTTGTTCTTTGCTATTGCAACTGCTGCCTTAGTCTCACTGTTACATTAGCCAACCAGTATTTCTTCCTAGCCTTGTTCATCTTTTCTATTTCCATCTTTTTCCTGCACTACTGCTGGCTTTTTATGACTTCCTGGACTTCTGCATTCCACCACCAGCTTTCCTTATTCACCTTATTTCCATACCTGGCTTGTCCACATAGCTGTTCTGTAGTCCTCACACATGCTGTTTTGAGGCACTGCCATTCTTCTTCAGCTCCAACTATTTCCTCTTCCTCTTGAAGTGCTAAAGCCCTGAGAAATTCCTTGAACTCCTGTGCTTTCTCTCCTGTCCACTTCCAGATCTTCAGCCTGGTCTCTGTTGACCTTAGAGCCTTCTCTGACCATTGCTTGCAGCTGATTGTAGCAACCAGTGGTTTATGCTGTGGTACAACAGGGGATGACTTTGCAATCACTGTTTCTACCCCAGTGCCCTTTCCTTAATAGAAGGAAGTCTAGATGAGTTGTTTGTTGGTCATTCTTGTATATGATCTTGTGACCGTCTCTTTTTCTGAACAATGTGTTGGCCACCATCAAGCCAATTGCCCAACAGAAGTTTAGAATGACCTCTCCTTCTTTATTCCTGTTGCCCCAATCATGTGGGCCCAGGCAGTCCTCATATCCTCTTTTGTCTGTCCTGATATATGCAGTCAGGTCTCCCATTATCAACACCAATTCATATTGTCCTGCTTTATTTAGAAGGTCCTGCAACTATTGTCTGAGTGCACTCTTTTTCTCACAACCCTGCTATGGGGCATAGGCTGAGATTATGAATACTGCCCTATGATTAGGCTGGAGTTTGATTGCCATGAGTCTGTCGCTAATTCTGATGACATCCCTCACTGCCTTCTGAAAGCTCTCCTTCACTGCAATTCTCACATCATTTGTAGTCTGTTCTACTCCTGAGTAGTAGATTCTGGATCCCATGCCAAGTGACTTTGCTGCACTGCCTTTCCATCTTGTCTCCTGACTACATAGGATGTCCAGCCTCCTCCTTACCATCATGTCATGCACTTACAAGCTCCATTCTGTCAGTGAACATAAATTAACTGTAGCAATTCTTAGTTAATGTTTGGCAGGTTGATTAGTTTTACACATGGCATTTACTTGATGGAGCTATCCCAGGTAACCCAAGCTGGGCAACTGGACATGGTGACATTAGTCAACATGACTGAATCACCTAGAGCCATTGTGTGCACCCCAAGTTGCTAGCCCTGGCATGGTATGCAGTCTGTGATCCATGCTCTTCTATCTTGAGGACATTGTACAGCACAGTAGATGCCCAAAGTGGTTGGTTTATACAACTCTTCACCCTATAGGACACCATCCAGATTTGGTGCTACTGCCTGCAGCCCCATTCTTGGATGAGTTTGAAATGGAAATACTCAGCATGTTTTTCAGAGGTGAGAGAAACCCCCACAGAGACCCAAGGGGGACATACAGACACGTAACAGTCATTAGATGGGGGTCAGGATCAAACCTTGGGCCTTGTGCATGAGAGGTGAAGACCTTGACCATTACATCAACTAGATCTTGAAACACAGCTGTGAAATAAATTCGCTTGGGTAAGTGACTGCCAATCTAAATATTCTCAGCATAGCATTAGGCTATAGCTCTAGGATCTTTGCCACGAGTGCTGGTTCTAATAGTTAATATGAGTTTCCTTTAATCTCACTAGGTAAAATAGACCCTCCATGGCAAAAGACAAATGTTTTCAGTGTTTATACATTTGAGCAATAGTTTAGAGACAGAACTCCTGTGTATAAAACAAAATACAGACCTATAACATACACATGTGGTATGTCTTATCACTTACTTTGCAATAATTTGCTATACTTGATATCTAATGGTTATGTATTGCAAGTACTGTACTCGGCATGCAATTACAGGCTTCCAGGTTGTAGCCTAGCCAATAGTAGCTGTAGTGATTTTATAATGTGCTGCGCCTGGAATGTTCTTGTTTTCTAAACTTGTTTGTGGTGTCTGGTCATGGCATTCCTAAATGGCTCATCTCAAATTATGGTCCAGCCCAGCCTGCAACAATAGTTAGCACTGCAGGATGTTAGCAGCTGGTCATGGGAGTGTCTCAGCCTCTATTTGAAATAAAAAAGTCTGATAGTGAGTAGGTAATATCTGATAATGACTAGCTCAATAGGATAATGATGTTTGTATAGTTGTATCAGCTGTGTTAGTTTAGTGTTGTGCCTGGTTGTGTCATTTTTTTTCTCTGCTAATGCTCAAGAAGATGGCTAAAGAAAAATGACACAACCAAGACTCTTCAACAGAATGTTGAACAAGAAAACTTGATGTTACGAAATTGTAAATGCAGTGTCAATATTTTTGCAGTATCCCAGGCTTTTCACTGATTTTGTGCACAGCAAGTAAAACAAGTTTTACATGATTCTGAAAAAGAAAATAGTAAGATAGAACAACTACCAATGATCTAATGTTTGTTTCTTACTGTTGTAAACAGGTTGGTATTTATTTATATTTGATTACTGGGTAGGTACCTATTTTCAGCAGGGGCCCAGCGAGAAAAGTTTCAAAGTATTACAAACCATTTTAATAATAATAATTTTACAGTCTTTAAAAATAATACATCCCATCAAAACGCTATGGCAATAAGACTATTACAAAAAATGAGCAAGCCAAGAGATTCTGTCAGATCAGCAAGGGCTAGAGTTTACTCAAAGGTTTTGATGCCCAGGAAAATGAAATATCTCAGGCTCATCCTCATCTTGATTGGTCTAAATGAGTATTTCCAGAAGTCTTTCGCAAGATCATGGTGTAATCCATCCTTCACTGTATGCAAGGAGATCAGATTGCTGCTTGAACTACCAAAATGCCTACCTACACATCAAGGTTGCAAAGGAAATCTCTGAGATACTTATGTTTCCACTTTAGATCATGCCATTTTTAATTTCTGACTCTTGTCTTTGGTCTTGCCTCAGTCCCCAAGATGTCTTACAAAATGTATTATAGTTTTGACAGTACTTCTAATGCTGCCAGTTACCAGGGTTTTTTAATGCTTGGATGACTGGCTTCTGGTGGCTTCCCACAATGGGTTGCCTGATGACCTCCAGGGATTGCCACGTTTCTATTTTAGTCTTTATGGAGAACAATGAATACTGTAAAGTCCCAGCTGACATCCATTCAGTCCATCGCATGCTTTGGTTGTAGTATCAGCAGTGTGTTTTTTTAGGTATGTCTTCCACCAGGTGCAATTCTCTTTATGCTGTTAAATTGTCTCAGATTTTGAAGAACGAGTCTGTTACAGCAAGCCTTTGTCTCAGTGTAGTGGGACTCGCAGTGGCTTTCATTTACCTTATTCCAATTGTCTTTTTTCACAAGAGGGTATTGCAGAAGAAACTCAGTGCAGCAGAATCGGTTATTAGCCTCTGCAGACATCCAAGTCAGGATTTATAGGAAGTGCAAGAATCATCTCAGGTGGTGAATTCAATGATCTAACCTGTGTCAGCCCAGTCCCTTTAAAGTTCCCTCCCCAGCTGTAATGATCATCATGGATCATTCTAGAAATGGGGGCAGTCCTTCTCACTTTGAATTTGTTTCAAGACTCTATTTCATTAGGTACTATTGCTGTCTACTCTGGCAACATTAGCTGAGTTATGGTATATAAACAAGCAATGGGAAACCTGTTTTTATTGCTTATGATTTGAGGCCATTAGAGCGTGAGAGTGGTCTTTTGCAATCAGTTGCCATTTTATAACAACTCATTATCTGGGACAGGCCAGTTCCTTAATGGACAGACTCAGCCATTGCTGATGCTTCATGAGTGGTCTGTTGGTCTCTTTGAAGCCATAACTTTCTTCCGACATACAGAGAGAAACCTTCCTGTAACGTGTTTGCATCCCTAATCAATGCCAAATGCCACAACTTTCCTTATTCCTCAGTCGGGAGGATAGCCTACTGATGCACTTGTGCATAAGTAACCACAGTTTTCTTCTATGCTTTTCTCCTATTTTATCTTATTCCCAGGTTTCTGGAGAAAACTAGGATGCACAAGGCCAATGTTATTTTGATAGTTCCATTTTGACATCAGCAAATATGGTTCTCATGCTAAAGCTTCACATTCTGGACAGACCTCTCTTTCTAAGGACAGCCAAGAGACTCCTATCTGACCTGTGTGGCAATCTTCACACATAATTTCACTCTCTAACCCAGCTGCGTATTTTTTTCAATTTCCGTGATGGCTAGATATCCATCATATCTAAAACTTGGTCCAGACATTCACTTTTTGACATTTTTTACAGTATTTATTTAGAACTGCTGCTTTCCATGCAGCAGTGCCTAGCAGCGATCTGTATAGTCAATGATATCTCGCAGTTTAATTCCCCCTTGTAATCTGTGTAGTCGCTAATCTCTTGCAGTGTGAATTTCCCTTAAAATAGTTTACTGCCTAGACAGATTTTTTAGCTACTAGAGCATCTAGTCTGTGCATAGCTTAGCACTGCTCATCAAGTTCCTTTCGTTTTAAATTTCACTCACTTGTCCCTAGTGCCATGGATATGCACTTCCTTGTGGCCAGTCTGGCATTGTAGCCATTGCCTCATGTGCAATGACAACCCAGGAATTCTTAATAAAACAGCTAACGTATGCAAGAAGTGTAAAAAAACAATACTGAAGGCAAAACTCCCTCATACAGCCTAAACTAATCCTATAAAGGCTTTCAGTGACACTTGCACCATGCCTACTGCACTGGGTAAAGACCCTATATTACTTATGCTGAGGCATTTACAGGAAACCTTCCTAAAACACTAAGACCTTCTGCACAGCACAATCAAAGAAAGGGTCCTCAGACATCACGTAAACACTCAGTTAAAACACCACTCACAGTTGCACATAGTAACATTGTATAAAGTGCATCTACTTCTAAACTCTTAAGACAAACCAGCACACAACCAAATTTCCTGGTCATTGTTGATTCTGTAATGAGGCACACAGATGCTCTCCTCACTAGACTGAGGTAGGAGAGAGTCACGGTTAGCTGCCTTTCTGGGACTAGGATCTGTCAAGTCACGCAGCCACTCAGGTCATTGAACCACAGGTACTAATATGACTGTGTCATAGTCCATGCGGGTGTTAATGACCTGAGACATATCTCCCTTGACTATATGAAGGCAGACATGATAGAACTCACTGATTATGTGTCTCAGACAGGTATGAGCCTAACGCTGAGCAGTGTACTACCTTTTTTAATGATCATGCCATGTTACCAACAGAAATGATTGATTTTAGCAATTGGCTTAGCTTCTGGTGTCAATCCAAGGGAGAATACAATATCTGATAGCCTTGGAGGACACGGTTGACAGACCATGCTGTTTTGTCAGGGATGGTTTGCACTTATCCCCTCTAGGCTTTTGGATGTTGGCAAAGACCTTTTCCACCCTCATAGTCCTTATTTAGGCAATGCCAAACTGATAAATCTCCCGACTTAACTGAACATAAGAAGGAGTATTTGAAGGTGGTACTGCTCAGTACTAGACGTCTTAAAAAGAAAGTCCACTCCCTGTAATCTTTTCTCTCCCTGGAGAGTGTAGACATCTTTGTAGTAATGGAGATACCATTTAAAGTCACAGAGATAACCCGGTAATGCAATGTTATAATGCCTTTCACACCTTTAGATCAGCCACCTCTCAGGAGGGAACTAAGGTGGAAGAGTCTCAGTCTATATTAAAAACAACCTCACATCCAAACTAGTTAAAGTGTATAACCCACTGAAACTCATACATATGCAACTCATCATAAATAAGTTCTCATACTGTATTCTTGGAACCTATAGATCCCCCTCCATGTCCCAGAAAGCCCATGCTACCCATCTCAATGTATTAGAGTTCCTCACTGTTCAACCCAATACAGTATTCATGGGGGATCTCAACTACCTGGGAGGGTGGCCTAATGGTTAAGGTGTTTGCCTTACAAACACAAGGTGCAGGATTTGAGTCTCACAAGGGATAATTGGCTAAGCTTAAAATGGCTCGCAAGGGCAGTTAGCTTAGTACTAACCTATGAACCCCCTATAGATTAGGAATCCTACACCATGTCTAATGTACAAGCCCAATGATTCCTAAACTTTGTTAATACCAACATCCTGGAACAGTTGGTCCATTCTCCTATCAGGGGCACAAACATGGGGGAGCTATCTTAATCACTCAATGTAATGTCTTCAGCCATCAAATCTGACCCTAAGGCAGTACTGCTTGAAATAAAAATTAAATCTGAGGACCCATTGAAACCAAAAACCTTTAGGAACTATTCCAAGGCTAACCTCTCTCTACTAAGTGACACCCTGTCTAAATTCCAAGCATCCCCAAACCCAGTAAACACCATAGCATATGCTGAGCTATTTACAAAATCTTTGTACAGCCATATTGATAGCTGTATAGAGCAAGCTGTGCCCACTCCTATTATGAATAAGACAAACTCAAAAGACAAGCCACCCTGGTAGAATCACAACATCAATTGGTTATACAATAAAAGATAAAAAAAAAATCTTGGCTAAGCGTAGGAGGAACAAAACCCTACAAACTAAAAGCCTCCTGACAAATCTAAACAGGCAGCTAAGGGGGTTAATTAATATTCAAAGGCTAAATTTGAAGAAGTAATAGCTTCTCAGGCAAGGGGCAACCACAAAGCATTAGCTGAAACAATGGATGTCCTTAAGGAGTCATTTGCATATATCCCATGGGCCTCTATTACAGGAGGTTTAAGGAATCACACAGTGAAATCTCAGGCTTGGCTAAGTTTTTTCTTGTAGTTTTTACTAATTGGTTTGTCTGTGTGACCTTTTGGTTTGGATGTTCCAGTCACTATCACTGAATGTGATCTGTTTAAGTACTTTTGGATTAATGTCTTCATTGTAATTTACATGGCTTTTTATATGGAAAATAGAAAAGTATATGTTATTTGTTACTTATATTGTAACTTGGATTTGATGAAGCTGTGACAAAGGCAAAAGTGCTTGGACTTCCAATATGGCTCTACATTCAGTAACAACTTAATTATAGCTCTTCCAGTATGAAAACAGAAACTTGGCAGAATGAGCCAGTGGACCTAGATTTCTGGGTAAATTTCAGTAACTGGCTAGTAAGTGTGCTGCCTGAATGCCAGGAAAAATAAATACAGAGGACCTGAAGGAAAATCAGCTACAAAAAGTGATAAAGAAATACTGAGTGGAAAAGTACTGCAGCTCTTCAGCAAAAAGCAGTGCAAGCTCCAGACATGACTTCCAGTAACTGCACACAGATTTGATAAAAATAAATAAAACACTGATAGAGTATATCAACTCAAACAATAGAAGGCTGGAAAAAATGGAAGAAAACATATATTCAGATAAGGTGATAAAACTAAAACTCAAAAGTCAAAATGAAAAAGGCTGTCTGACTATGAGACTGCACAAGAAGTGATGTTTCAAAAACTAATAGAATTAGTGGACAGAGCACGTAGGGAAAATCTGAGATTTTTTGCTGTACCAGAGAAGCTGGAAGGAACAGACTGTATTCATTTTAGGAAAGCACAAATAAGCAACTGGGCTGGTATTCCACAACATGAGTTGTTGATTGAAAGAGCACATTGTGTGCATGCTCCAAACCTGGCTTTGGGAAACCATCTAGATCCTTAATAGTAAACATGCAATCTTTCCAGCAAAAGGAGTTGATTTGACAAAACTGTGACAAAAGGACAAAGTTCTAAAAGTGGGAGACAGCAGAGTATTTGTGGAGAATGACTACTTATTACACACCAGGCAGAAGAAGAGTAAATTTATTCCATTATTCAGGGTATGTTGAGAAGCAGTCGTGAGATTCAAATTGCTGTATGCAGCTATCTTCAAAATATTTTCCCCTGGATGAGCAAAATCATATTTTGATGACGTACTTGTTAAGGAAGAAATACAAAAGTTTGTCCAGTAAAAATTGAGCTGTGAAACAGAATGAGATTCTGCTTCTTGTTCTTCTGGTAAAAAAATCATAGAGAGTTTGTGCCAATAAAACCTTTTCCAATGTTTCAATGGACAATGCTTGAGAGAAGGAAAAAAGCACAAGAGTTGACTAGAAAAATTGAGAGTACATTGGAAGTAAATCAAAGACAGGATTTGGGAGATGGAGATGAACATGAATGAAACCAGTAACTTGGAAATTGACAAATGTGAGATTACAAAGCATAATTATATTTGTGAAACATGACAGAATAAGATAATCTGGAAATATTGGACTTTCTTGGACTTTTTAAACTTGTAGAGGACTCTAAAGCATATGCCCTACTTCATGGGACTAATGTTCAGAAAAATACTCGGGAGATGGGAAGAGGAGGGAGAAAGTTAACTAAGTAAAACAATTTTCCCTTATTGGTACTATTTTAATAGTGCACGACTTTCTTTGCATATTAGAAAGTACATTTTTTTCAGTTATTTTTAAGTGTAATGGGGGTACTAGTGCTCCTGTTTTTTTTTTCTTTGTCCCTTTTCTCTCTTTCTCCTTGTTAAGTTTTAAGAAATGTAGACACTGCAGTGTTAAAAAAGAAGAAAATCTGGTTTAAAGAGCATGACAAAAGAAAGATTAGTGTGCTTTTCTCATTCTTGCTTAGGGGAATGACTGGGTTAATATCCTTAGCTTAATGTAGTAATATGTTTTAACAGAAAGCAAGTAAATGAAAAAGAATAATGAATATTATAAAAAAAAATTTTCTAGTAAACAAATGTATGCTTGGCAGTTTTGTGTCTGGTTCCCATGTCTCTAGGAGGCAATCTGATAAAGAGGAATGGCTTGGTGAAAATGTTTTCTGAAAGCATTCAAGTGTTTTCCCAGCTGAGTGAGCTATAAAGATAAGACAAAGCCAGGCAGCATTTAGTAGAAGCACAACCTGCAGCATGTGACTTAGCATGGATAACATTTCTTTTAGGTTATCTCAAGTCTGTGTGAGTGGCTGTCAGTCTGTTCCTATTAGGAGGATAAAGCTTCAGTATTTGAAGATGTACATAGTTTTGTGTGCTATTATTAAGTTAATAGGTTTTAGGGGGTGTATTGTGGTATGATTGCGTTTTGTTTTAGGGCTTTCAATAAAACTAAAAATTTGTAAGATGTGACATAGGCTTGAATGGAGATGACAAGAACTGTATAAAAAATTAACCTGCTAAACAGTATATGCATGTAACACAAAAGCTGGAACTAGACATTTAGCAAAAAAGGTGTTATACATAAAAGGTGGGAATAATATATTTTTAAGAAAATTATGATTTCTGTAATGTCTTTAAATGTGAATGGTCTCACAGATAAATGCAAAAAAAGAAAGAGTAGTAAACTATATTAAAATGTAGAGTGCAAATAGCTATGCTACACGAGACACACTTGGTATGAACTGAACATGTGAATTTGATAAAGAAACCTTTTCAGGTTGGTTATTCAGAGGAATGCCTGGGGCAAAAGAAAAGAGGAGTGCTTATATTAATTGCAAGAGGAGCTCCAATAGTGATAGAACAGGATAAAAAAGATAATAATGGTAGATCTGTAGTACTAAGGGGCTATTGGCAAAGGAGGAGGATTACACTGGCATGTATTTATATTCCACTGAAAACTGCTATATGGGGCTTAAGAAAATTATTGGAGAAATAATCAGCTTTCAGCAAGGAATATTACTTATAGGTTTGGATTGGAATTTGATCTGTAATAGTAAAGATATGTCTGATGGGCCAAGAAGGGAAAATATAACAGAGGATGGTAGATTTTTGAAGAAATGTATGAAAATGTTTGGCATGGAAGATTTGAATTCAATACTAGGAGTTTGGAGTGAATTTACATAGTATTCCCCAAGACAGAAAAACCTGGGTAGGCTAGACAGAATTTACATTTCACAGGAACTTGTGCATTTCATTGAAGACCATGATATGCACTCAATAACTATTTCAGGTCATGTGCCAATAATAACTAAAGTAAAAACACAGGGTAATGAAATAAAAATGAGACGCTGGTGCTTTCCCACCTATCAGTTAAAAAGAGAGGAATTTAAGGAATGGTTAATAGAAATTATTCAGGAGTTATTAGAGAAGATAGAAATTTGTTTTGAAAATGTAGCTAGGGAGTGCGATAAAATTAAAGCGGAGTTTAAAAATAAGGGGGAATAAAAGAAAGGAACATATGGTTAAGATATAACAAAAATTATTCAGAGAGACTGACAAATGTTAAAGTATTGCAAAACAGGGGGAATCACACAGAACAGGAAGAGGAGCAACTGCAGAATGCCGAACAGACAATAAGGGATTACCTCATTAATATGCAAGAGTTTCGAAAGATTGATGTTTTTTGATAATAACTCTAGAGCACAAAAAATTTTAGCACAACGACTTAAGCAACAGAAAGTAGAAAAGGCTGCTGCCCACCTTAGGTAGACTTTAGCAAAGAAGATAACAA
Organism: Protopterus annectens; assembly: GCF_019279795.1. Taxonomy (NCBI): domain Eukaryota; kingdom Metazoa; phylum Chordata; order Ceratodontiformes; family Protopteridae; genus Protopterus; species Protopterus annectens. The sequence continues at coordinate 832,097,709 of NC_056733.1, forward strand.
GAGATCCTATAGAAGTATTAGAAATATTTTGGAAATTCTATGAAAGTCTTTATAAAGCAGAGAAATATGAAAATCGAGAAAAGGTACAAATGGAAATGTTTATGGAAGAATTAAATATGCCAATGTTCGAGATAGATGAAGCTCAATTACTATAGTTAGGGTAGGGGGGATGAAATAAAAATGGTGATGTAAAACCAGTCTATAGGAAAGTCTCCAAGGACAAGCTCACCAGCCTGAACATAAACCCCTATGTCACGAGATGGGTTGCCAATTGGCTCATGGATAGAACCCACATGGTGTGAGTTGCAGGCGCTAGGTCTGACTATAAACCGGTTACAAGTGGCATCCTCCAGGGCTCAGTCCTGGGACCCCTCCTGTTTGGTATATACTTCTCAGAGGTACAGGCAAGCACAGGAGGACTATGGCTGACCAAGTTCACAGACGACTGCAAACTGGGGGCCATAATTGACTCTCCAGCTGATACAGACATCCTCCAGAAGGGTCTCACTGAGACGGATACCTGGTGTCAAAATCATGGCCCCAAGCTAAATGCCAAAAAGTGCATAGCCATCCCCTATGGAAAAAATAAAGTACCCACGAACTACCACATACGTGGTAGTCCCCTAAATACAGAAAATGTAATAAGGGATCTGGGGACCCAAGTAGATAGTAATCTCTCCTTTGATAATCATATTGCCAAGGTGGTTAGAAAATCCTTCTATGTGGCCCACCTAATCACAAAAGGGTTCACATCTAGAACAAAAGAGGTTATTGTGCCCCTCTACTCATCACTCATCAGACCCATCATAGAGTACAATGCCCCATTTGGGATATACACCTTACAAGACACCTGCAACACCTGGAAAGACCACAGAAGTACCTCACCAAGAGGATTACTGGCCTCAAACAGATGCCCTATGCAGCCCGACTTGAAGAAACTCCAGCTGTACTCGGTTGCATACCGCCTACTCAGAGGTGATCTCTACCTGACATACAAGGCTATGTCCAACCCAGAATTGATGGACATGCTCCACCTAAAAAAAAACAAATCCCCGAGAGCCACACGCTCTAGGGATCTAAACCTCACCACAACAATAAATAGGACTTGCTGGAGGGATAGATTCCTGTCCCAGAGAATCCCCATGCTTTGGAACAGGATTCCAATCTACATTAGGCAGAGTCCCTCACTAACACTCTTCAAGAGAAACCTTGACGAGTGGATGGGAAATAGAAAATTTACCCCGGGGATCACTGCAGTGGCTCTGCTGGACAGAGGCACAGGGAACTAATGGCTCTGCTGGACAGAGGCACAGGGAACTAATCTAAGGGAGTGGCAAAAGCCAACACATTCTGGCTAGGCTTACAGATGTCCTCGGGCAAATATCCTAGTACTTACCTATGAACCTATGAACCTTTAGATGGTACTCCTGTGAAAATTTGGAAGCTAGGAGGGAAAAACTGATAAAGATCTGGAAGGTTTTGCTTAACAATATTTTAAGAGGAGGAGAAGTACCAGCATCCTGTAAGAAAGCTGTGGTAGCTGTAATGCCTAAGTAGGGTAAAGATCCATTAGATCCAGCTTCTTACAGGCCCATTTCAATAGTAAACCATGATTATAAGGTGTTTATGTCTATAATCACTAAACAAATAGCAAACATGATGCCACAACTGATAGATATGGATCAAGGTAGTTTTGTGGAGGGAGGGCAAACATTTGACAACATTAACAGAACGTTATTAATCCAGACAGAAGCAGAATGTAAGGCAATACCACTATTGTTGGTGGGTCTTGATGCAGAGAAAGCATTTGACATGGTAAACTGGGACTTTATGAGCAGGGCAATGGAAGCATTTGCATTCCCTGATAAAATTAAGCATTCCCTGATAGGTATGATCCTAGAAAAAATATATATGTTTTCAACCTTTGGTTAATGTATGACCCTAGCCCTACGCAGCATCCTACCTTCACCAAGAATGATACCACAATACTAACAAAAAATAATTGACTTCATCAATCGGTTTAGTTTATTGTGTCATTCCAAGGGGATCCAGTATCTGTGTGCCTTGGATGACATGGTTGACAGACCTCAATGCTTTGCCAGAGATGACCTCCACCTGTCACCCATGGAATACCAGATTCTGGCTAAGGCTCTTGTCTCCCCCATTGTGCCTTTTTAGGCAATGTCCCAAAGACAAATCTTCCAACATAAAAGATCTTTCAAAAAGCAAATTGAGGTCATACTGCTTAACACTAGGAGCCTTAACCTGAAAATGCACTTACTGGAGGCTGTCCTCACACTAAAAGATGCCGACGTCTGTGCAGTCACAGAAACTTGGTTCAAGGCTGCACAGATCACCCCTGCCTTGCCAGGCTATACCTCATTCCACACATTCTGACCCCAAAATGAGGTTGGGAAGACTAAGGATGGTAGAATCTCTATCTTCATTAAAGACAAGCACACCTCCAAACTGGTTTGCTAGCATGATGCACTAGAACTACTCCAGGTACAACTGACAGTTGGCAAGACACCCATTCAAGTTATAGCCAGCTGTAGACCCTCCTCCATGACTCAGGACACCCAGTCCTCCTACCTGGGACCTACTTGACTCCATCAAGGTACCCCCTAACATCCTGATCCTTGGTGACTTCAACTACTCCTCCATAGACTGGGTGAACTATTCCTGCACTAATGCACTCACACAAAATTCCTTGACTTCATCAGTTCTAATGCACTAGACCAGCTTGTCTCATCCCCGACAAGGGGAGATAACATTCTGGACTTGGTCCTCACCAACATGGGCAACCACTGCACCACCCCCATAGCAAGTTCTTCCCTGGTGAGATCAGATCATCGGTCTGTCTCATTCAAAGTTTCTATCCCGATCAACCCCCCAGCCATAACTAGGCTAAAAAACTTCTCAAAAACTGACTACAACCTCCTAAGAGAAGGTATTAATAGCTTCATACCACTGCTCCCCTCAGAGGATGCAGACAGTTATGTTGAACAGTATGCCAGTGCAATATACAAGCACCTGTACAACTGCATGGACTCAGCCATACCCAACAGAACTAAAACCTGCTCCTCAAGGAAACACAAACCTGTCTTGTGGACATCATCTATCAACAGCTTTACAACAAAGGGAAGAAACAGTTGGCCAAGGATAAAAAGGCACAAATTCCTCCTTAGCCTCCAACAAGCAAATTAGATCACAAGTGAAAACCTCCAAAGCCAATTATGAATCAAACATAGCCTCTGAAAACAAGGGAAACCACAAAGCCTTCTTCAGTTACGTCTGGAGCCTCCACGGCAAAGCCCAGGTTTGTTCTGAATTAGTACTTAACGGTACCACTTACACTGATCCTGCTGATTTAGCCAACCTGCTATCAGATAGGTTCAGTGCAAACTTCACTCCCCTGTCCCCCCCCCCAAAGGCCCATTTGACATCCCTGATACTTATGTCGCACCTCACATCTCCATAGATCAAGTGTTAAAGGCCCTATCCAAGACAAAGAACACAGCTTCCTAAAAACAGAGGTGGCTAACTTCACGGCACCCATGCCAATGGAAAATAGATGCATGACTGTCAAATCATACATCAATGCACTGTACGAACATGTACATAAATGCATGGAACTAGCCATACCCAACAGAACCAAGATGCTGTCCTCCAAAAAGGGAAGCCAGTCTGGTGGTCCCCTGCCATTAATAAACTTTACAACAGAAGGAAGAAACTGTTGCAGAAAAAGGTGAAGTCTCAAGACTGGAAAAATTCCCTGATTAGCCTCAACAAAAAGTTAAGATCCCTCATCAAAACCTACAAAGCCAGCTATGAAGGCAGAATTGTGGCAGACACTAAAAACAACCACAAAGCCGCCTTTAGTTATATCAAGAATCTCCATGGCAATACCCAGATTTGCTCTAAGTTACTGCACAATGGAACCTCTTATACTGAGCCAACAGACATTGCCAACATACTGGCCAAAAGATTCAGTGCCAACTTTACCCCCCCCCCCCCAAAGGGCCAATCTCAATACTGGAAGAATGCCAGACACCCTGCATTACTGCAGCACAGGTTAAAGCTGCATTGTCTAAGGCCAAGAATACAGCTTCCATGGGACCCGACAATATCCCGGGCTGCATTTTACATGAATTACAAAGTAAACTGGCACCACATCTGTGTGCTGTGTTCACTCACACCCTCACCTTAGGCTTTGTCCCTACCGAATAGCGCACTGCTACAGTCACCCCTCTCCATAAAGGAGGAGCGACTACAGACCCTGGAAATTATTGCTCAATTAGCCTGATGAGTCTGATATGTAAGGCTATGGACTGCATCATCATGGTCCTAATTAACAAGGATATAGGGAATCTCCAAACTCTATATCCCACACAATTTGGTTTTGTGAAAGGTAGATCATGCCTGCTCAACCTGGTTGACTTCCTTGAGTCAGTCACCAGAGCGGTGGATGAAGGTAAGGCAGTTCATACAGCCTACCTTGATCTGGCCAAGGCCTTTGATACCATTCCTCACTCAGGAATTATTGATAAACCTCACCAAACTAGGCATCAACCCTTATATCATTAGGTGGGTTGCAAATTGGCTCACAGATAGAACACACAGCATGAAAGTAGTGGACTCCAAGTCAGATTGCCGACCAGTCATGAGTGGAGTCCCACAGGGATTGGTCCTGGGTCCTCTCCTGTTTGGCATCTACTTCTCAGAAGTCCAGGCCAACACAGAGGGACTCTGGCTGACCAAATTCGCAGATGACTGCAAGCTAGGAGCCATTATGAACTCCCCAAGTGATGCAAACATCCTACAGAAAGGTTTCACTGAGACCAATGACTAGTGTCAAAACCATGGCCTTAATGCCAAAAAATGCGTCATCATCACCCCCTTTGGGAAAAACTCAGTTCCCACTAATTACCACATTGATGGGAGCCCACTGAACACTGAAGGTGTTATAGGAGATCTGGGGACAAAGGTTGACAGCAACCTCTTTTTCGACCACCACATTGCCACTGTGGTCCGAAAGTCCTTCTATGTGGCACATCTCATTACCAAAGGTTTTGCATCCAGGAAGAAAGAGGTCATCATTTCTCTCTACTCTTCCCTCATTAGACCAGTCATAGAATATAATGCCCCATTTTGCATGTATCTCACTAGACACCTGCAACAGCTGGAGTGGCCACAAAAGTACCTCACGAAAAGGATCCTAGGCCTTAAACACGTCCTACACAGACAGACTCAGAAAACTCCAGCTATTCTCTGTCTCATATCGTCTACTAAGAGGTGATCTCTGCTTGGCTTACAAAGTTGTGTTTGACCCAGCTCTGTTAGAAATGCTGCATCTAAAGAAATCCCAATCCTTCTGCACCACACACTCCAGAGACCTCAACCTCATTGCCACAATCAGCGGAACATGCTGGAGGGACAGGTTCATAACCCAGAGACTGCCGATGCTTTGGAATAGACTTCCCATACATGTCAAGCAGAGCACCTCACTAGCCCTCCTCAAGAGAAATCTTGATGAGCGGATGGGAAATAGAAAGTTCACCCTGGGGATCACTCCAGTGGCTTCTACTTGATAGAGGCACTGGGAACTAACGAGGGGTGGCACAATGCCAGGGAACTTCTATGGGCTAGGCTTGTAAAGGCCCCAGGGCCATTAGCCTAGTACACACCTATGAACCTATGAGCCTAAGTCTGATCTGTAAAGCCATGGAGTGTATTATTGTGGATCTCATAAACAAGGACATAGGCAATTTCCAAGCACTTGACCCCACCCAGTTTTGATTCATCAAGGGCAGATCTTGTCTGTTGAACCGGGTTGACTTCTTTCAGACTGTCACCAAGGCCTTGGATGAGGGAAAATCAGTACATACAGCTTACCTTGACTTGGCCAAAGCCTTTGACACAATACCCCACTTGGGCATCATCGAAAAGCTAACACAACTTGATGTAAATCCCTTTCTCATCAGGTGGGTGGCCAACTGGCTCACCGATAGGACCCACAAGGTCAAAATAGGTGCCTCCACCTCCAACAGCAGACCTGTCACTAGTGGTGTTCCTCAGGGATCTGTCCTGGGACCCCTACTGTTTGGCATCTACTTCTCAGAGGTCCAGACAAAGACAAAAGACCTGTGGCTGATCAAGTTTGCAGATAACTGTAAGTTGGGTGCTGTCATTGACCACCCAAATGATGTTAACATACTATAAGAGGGTCTCACAGCAACAAATGACTGGTGCCAAAGTCATGGCCTTAAGTTAAATGCAGAAAAATGTATTATCTTACCATTTGGCAAAAACATAGACCCTGCTGATTACCATATCAGTGGCAACCCCCTAAGCACTAAACCTGTGGTGAGAAACCTGGATACACAGGTTGACAACAATCTCACATTCGACCATCATGTAGCGGCAGTAGTCAAAAATGCCTTTTACTTGGTTCATCTGATAATTAAAGGGATTGCATCGAGAAAAAAGGAGGTTATTACCTCTCTGCACTCCTCCTTCATCAGGCCAATAATTCAAGTACAGCTCCCCATTTCATATGTACATCTCCAAAAGCCCACACCAACTGAAAAGGCTACAGAAATACCTCACAAAGAGAATCCATGGCCTCCAACACCTGTCCTTTGCTGACAAGCTCAAATCAGTATCACTCTACTCCGTATCATACAGATTGCTAAGAGGTGATCTGTGTCTCGCCTACAAGGCAGTCTTGGACCCTGCCCTACTAGAGATGCTCCATATCCATAAGTCTAACTCCTTGTGCAGTACCCGCTCAAAATGCCTAAATCTAATATGCGATATTAACAAAACCTGCTGGAGAGACAGGTTTCTCTCCCAGAGGCTGCCCCATCTCTGGAATTTGCTTCCCATACACATCAAATAGAGTACCTTGCTGACCTTCTTCAAGCGCAACCTTGATGAGTCGATGGGAAACCAAAAATATGTACCATGGATTCCACATGAGTCCCTTATTGACAGGGGTGACAGATGTTGACTGCGATTTCTTTTTTGGGGATAAACCTTTGGCTAGGCTTGTAAGGCCCCCATGGCCAGTAACCTCCTATGATTAGGATGATATATGAGGGATCAGAGGTGAAAATTAAAGTGGGTGGGATCTTCTCTGATAATTTCTGCTTGAGCAGAGGAAACAGACAGGGTTGTCCTCTCTCCTTTGTTTTATTTGAATTGTATTTAGAGCCATTGACAAAGACAATAAGGGACTTAGAAATTCAAGGATATAATTGGTTTGGTAGTCAAGAAAAGCTGGCTGTATTTGCAGATGATATTATTTATACCTGACCAAACTGGAAAGGAGCATTGCAGTGTTGTGGAACATTTTGAGACAGTTTCAGATCTTTTCGGGATACAAAATTAATCAAGCTAAAAGAAAGGCAATAGCAGTAAATTATGTACCCACACACAAATTGGTTCAACAATATCCATATTTATGGGGACATGATAAAATGGAGTATTTAGGAGTATGTATTAAAAATGATTCTGGTGTGGCAGCTAAGGATATGTGGGAAGAGACCAAACAAAAGCTGAGAAAATGGAAACTTTGTTACATGGATATTGGTAGTAATATACAAGCAGTTAAAATGGTTTTAGTTGGTTTAGTCTTATACACAGGTCAGGCATATTTGTATCAACCATAGGAAAAGTTGTGGATAGCAATTGATAAAGAGCTGAAGGATTTTATCTGGGAGGGGAAGATGGCAAGAGTCAAGTGGGATAAGCTGATTCTCCAGTAGAACAGGGCGGATTGGTATTACCCAATTTGAAGGGGTATTTCAGAGCTACACAGTTAAAGCTCCTATACATAGCACAAGCAGAAAACTTTAATTCAAAGTGGAAAGGTATGATGATGAAATGGGGGAAGCTCAAGAAAGAAGGAGATACTGGGGTTTTGGATGCAGACCTTTCAGGAAAATAACAATAATCATACAGAATATTATATCCATAAAGTAGCAGAAAGTATTCTAAGAACTAAGCCAATATGGGAATGGTGAAAGGAGATTCTTCCAATAGGGATAACTGCAATTAGGGATATAGACAATAGGCAAGAGGGGGCTGAAATTTATTGGACAAAACTGGCAAAGGAGCCAATGTATTGGTAGCAAATAATTAGAGAGGGAAAGGTAATAGAATGGGAACACACCAAAAATGTATTTGGACTGCTGGTTAGAGATCACCTTCCCTATCAAGGATTGATATCAGAGTATAGGCAAAGAGAGAGAAATAGGGAGGTGCTAAATGAAAAACCAACACTGGTAGTGTTTTAAGTGGAATCTAGAATGGAAGCTGCTGTTAAAAAAGGAATAATTAGTAGAGCATATAAAGTATTGTTTAAGTAATAGTAAGTATTGTTGCTAACACCTTAAACACTTTCTTTACAGAAACCGTGCAATCCCTAGCCAGTAAGCTATTTCCCTATACCCCAAGTACCACCAACCCCACACCTGATAATAAGATCCCCTTTAAGCTTGATCCAGTACCAACATCTTTTATTAAGTCCCTACTTAAAAAACTGAAACCCACCACCCTTTCAGCAGACCTACTACCTGCAGAATATCTCCATAAAGCCACTAATGAAATAGCATACCCCATATCAATTTTAATCAATGGAACTATCCACGAAGCCTATATCTCCCACATTGTTCCTCTTCATAAAGGGGGAGATTCCACTGAACTTTCAAATTATAGGCCTATAGCCATTCTGTCTCCCTTGGCTAAAATAATGGAAAAATGTATCCACAAGCAATTTCTTGCCAATCTGAATCAAAACAATCTACTAGCCCCCTCCCAGCATGGATTTAGACCTTGCCATAGTACAACCTCAACCTTTCTCTCCTTCTCCCATACAATAAATCAAAACCATAATGACAACATGTTCTCCTCAGCCCTCATCCTTGACCTATCCAAGGCATTTGATATGGTAAATCACCAGCTACTCATAAACACATTAAAATCACTCTCCATAGATAACCTAGCAATTACCTGGATTCATTCTTTCCTAAGTGACAGACAACAAGCTGTACTATGGAAGAATAACCTATCGTCCCTTTTACCAGTCACCCTTGGAGTCTCCTCCTATTCTCCATATTCATTAATGACCTGTACAAAGTCATCCCTGATGCAACTTGTATTCAGTATCCAGATGACTCAACCCTAATCTGCTCCTCCACCTCCCCCACAGATTTACAATCCTTGTCCCAAATCACTTTCAACAAAGCAGAGAACTGGCTCACTGGTCACCAACTACTATTGATCCCAAATAAAATTAAACTATTACTCTTCTGCCCCACTCACAAGGTCTCCTCACCACCTCTCACCATAATATCTAACAATGGTACCATAATTTCTAATTTCCCCAGAACCTAGTACTAAACTTCTGGGAGTGATCATCGACAAACAACCTCAAGTATGATGCTCACATAGACAAAACTATTAAAACAGTTAATAAAAAATTAGGCCCTTTATACAGGATTAAACCATTCCTAACCCCATCTGCTAGAATTGTTATTGCCCGTACACATCTGCTATCGACCCTTCTTTATGTCTCACTCATCTTCATAAACCTAAGAAAATCAAACCTCAATAAATTTACTAGGTGCTACAATAACATTGCCAGATTTGCCACAGGATCAGCTTATAGAACCCATCACTGCCTTAACCTTCAATTGTTAGACTGCCTTGAACTACCCTATCAACTGCAATATAACCAACTAATAGTTGTTCACAAAATCCTCTACCAACCAGACAGTACACCCATACTGAAAAATATTATTACCCCCTACAGTAACCTAAAATCCCTTCGCTCTTCCAAAAAATTGCTAGTGCAAACTGTTAAAACCAACAATTCAGCTGGTGAATCACTATTCTCCGACTCTGCCAGTAAAAACTGGAACCTACTTCCTGCTGAACTCACCACTGACCCCTCCTTATCCCAATTCAAAAACTCCCTTAGGAAACACCTAAAAATGCAGTGGCTTTGTCCCTGTACAAACCCTGACTAACCCTCACACAAACATAATTCATAAATGAGAACCTCATTACAAGAATAAAACTCTGACTCTCTAACTTTTTAAAATTCTGTGTATCACCCATCTACTGGAACTGTTTAAAGTTAACACTACACTATGTATGATAACCACCTTAATATATGTGTTTTCCTTTTTCAGATGAAATCTTTAACTAATTATTTCTCAGCTTCTTGCTTCCAACCTTTGCTGTGTGTATCTGAGAAAAACATGTACCTGTGTGTACATATTGTTAAACAAATCTCAATTTTGTGATAACTCACTGTAATAATTTCATAGGTTCATAGGTTCATAGGTAGGTACTAGGCTATCTGCCTGAGGGCATTTATAAGCCTAGCCAGAGTGTGTCAGCTTCCGCCACCCCATTGATTAATTAACTGAGCCTCTGTCAAGAAGAGCCAATGAAGTGATCCCAGGGGTGTATTTTCTGTTACCCATCCACTCGTCAAGGTTTCTCTTGAAGAGTGTTAGTGAGGGGCTCTGCCTAATGTAGTTAGGAATTTTGTTCCAAAGCATGGGTAGTCTCTGTGACAGGAATCTATCCCTCCAGCATGTTCTATTTATTGTTGTGGTGAGGTTTAGCTCACTAGAGCGAGTGGCTTGCAGTGACTTGGATTTCTTTAGGTGGAGCATGTCCATCAATTCTGAGTTGGACATGGCTTTGTAAGTCAGGCAGAGATCACCTCTGAGTAAGCGATATGCCACTGAGTACAGCTGGAGTTTTTCCAGTCGGGCTGCATAGGACATATGTTTGAGACCAGTAATCCTCTTGGTGAGGTACTTTTGTGGTCTTCCCAGCTGTTGGAAGTGTCTTGTGAGGTACATCCCAAATGGGGCATTGTACTCTATGATGGGTCTGATGAGTGATGAGTAGAGGGGCACTGTAACCTCTTTATTTCTAGATGCGAACCCTTTAGTAATTAGATGGGCTACATAGAAGGATTTCCTAACTACTTTGGCAATATGATTGTCAAAGGAAAGATCACTATCTACCTGGGTCCCCAGATCTCTTATTAACTCTTCTGTATTAAGAGGGCTGCCTACTATGTGGTACTTCATGGGTGTTTTGTTTTTCCCAAATGGGATGACTATGCATTTTTTGGCATTTAGCTTGAGACCGTGACTTTGACACCAGGTGTCCGTCTCAGTAAGGCCCTTTTGGAGAATGTCCGTGTCAGCCGGAGAGTCAATTATGGCTCCCAGTTTGCAGTCATCGAAAAACTTGGTTAGCCATAGTCCTCCTGTGTTTGCCTATACTTCTGAGAAGTATATGCCGAACAGTAGGGGTCCCAGGACCGAGCCTTGTGGGACACCACTTGTGACTGGTTTAGAGTCGGACTTGGAGCCCGCTATTCTTACCGTGTGAGTTCTGTCTGTAAGCCAGTTGGCAACCCATCTCATGACGTAGGGGTTTATGTTCAGGCTGGTGAGTTTTTCTATAATTCCCGAGTGGGGAATGGTGTCAAAAGCCTTGGCAGGGTCAAGGTAGGCTGTGTGAACTACCTTCCCGTCATCTATGGCCTTGGTGACTGTCTCGAAGAAATCAACCAGGTTTAGTAGGCATGATCTGCCCTTAACAAAGCCAAACTGGTTCAGGTCAAGTGTTTGGAGGTTCCCAATGTCTTTGTTAATGAATTCCATGATGATGCACTCCATAGCCTTGCAGACCAGGCTAGTCAGGCTTATGGGGTGATAGTTACCAGGGTCAGTTGTGGCCCCTCCTTTGTGGAGTGGAATACCCATTGCTGTGCACCATTCTATGGGCACATAGCCTGTGGAGAGGCTGAGGTTGAACAGTGTGTTTAGGTGGGGGGTTAGTTCGTTCTGTAGTTCATGCAAGACGCAGCCTGGGACACTATCTGGCCCCATTGATGTTGTGCTTTTGGCTTTTGAAAGGGCTGTTTCCACCTGTGCGTCTGTGATTTCCAGGACACTACACTTTTCCGGTATTGTTGTGGGCCCTTTTGGGAGTGAGAGGGGGGTGAAGTTTGCACTGAATCTATCTGCCAGGATGTTGGCACTATCAGTGGGTTCAGTATATTTTGTGCTATTTTGCACTAGCTCAGAGCATATCTGCGAGTTGCCACTTAGATTCTTGACATAGCTAAAGAAGGCTTTGTGATTATCTTTCGAATCCTTGGCTATTTTTCTTTCAAAGTTAGCCTTGGAGGATTTTATGAGGGACCCTAGTTTCTTACTGATACTGATCAGGGATGTCTTTCCTTCTTGGGATTTGCTTTTTTTCTGAACTAGTTTCCTCCTTCTATTGTATAGCCTGTTTATGGCAGGGGTCTACCAGACTGGTTTCCTTCTCTTAGGGGAGTGAGTCTTGGTTTTGCTAGGGATGGCATGATCCATGCATCCTTGTAGGTGCTCGTGGAGTGCATTTGTAAAGGTTCCGGCATCTTGGACACTGTTATGTTTTAGCGTGGGGGCTGTGAAACTTACCACCTCTGTCTTAAGTAAGGTGAAGTTTTCTATAGAAAAGTTTTTCACAGTGGTTTCCTAGGTTGGAGGTGGTGGTGTGGTGTGGACATCCAAAGTGATTAGTTTATGGTCTGATCTAACCAGTAATGGGTTGACCTCTGGTGTGGAATACCTGTCGCCCATGTTGGTGATGACCAGGTCCAATATGTTTTCACCTCTGGTAGGAGAGTTTACCAGCTGATCCAAGGCATTTGAATTGATAAATTCCAGGAAGCGCTGGACCTGGGATTTGTACTTGAGTAGTTTTCCCAGTTAACGGTAGGGTAATTGAAATTGCCCAATATCAGGGTGTTCGGTAGGACCTTCATGTTTTCCAGTGTCTCCAGAAAGGCAGAGTGGTGGTCCTGGGTCATGGAAGGTGATCTGTAGCAGGCCACAATTTGCATTGCAGATTTTCCTGATGTTAGTTGCACATGGATGATCTCGGAGGTATCATGCTGCACCACTAACCTGGAGGTGTAGGTATCCTTGATGAATATGGATACACCCCCTCCTTTTGTGTTTCGGTCCATGTTCTGTGGCCGAAATGTGTGGTATGAGTTGTAGCCCGGTAGTGCTGTGGTGCTCTGTGGAGCCTTGAACCAGGTTTCAGTTACTGCACAGATGTCGACGTTCTCCATACTGAGGAGTGCTTCGAGCGCGTGCATTTTGAGATTTAAACTCCTGGCGTTGAGTAGCATAACCCTCATTTTTTTATTTGCGCTGTTTACGGAGGTGGGTTTGACTCTTGAGCCTTGCCTAAAAAAGGCACTATGGGGGCAGCAAGAGCCTTGACCAGTATTCAAAAGCCTAGGGGTGACAGGTGCAAGCCGTCACTTGCGAAGCAACGAGGCCTGTCAAGCATGTCGTCCCAGGCTGACAGACACTGGATCCCCTTTGAATGACACCAGAAGCTTAGCCAATTGTTGAAATTGATAATTTTTTTCTTTATACTGCGGTATCATTCTTGGTGAGAGCAGGATGCTACTCAGGGTCATACCCGCCTGGGCTACATGATCAGAGAGCTCTTCCATGTCTCTTTTCATGTAGTCCAGGGAGGTACGTCTCAGGTCATTCACACCAACATGAACAATGACAAAGTCATATTTGTACTTGTTCTGGAGTGACCTGAGTGCTTGTGTTATGTGGAGGATTCTGGCTCCCGACAGGCAGCTAACAGTAACCTTCTCCTTGTCCAGCCTAGTGAGTGGGACATCAGTGTGCCTGACTATAGAGTTGCCTATTACTAGTGTGTTAGGTATGTTATTTCGCCTTAAGGGCTGTGATTATGCGGCACACTGATTTTGTGTTTTATGTGTTGTCTAGTTTGTGACGGGAGGTGCAGGTTTTTTGGGTGTTCTGCTTTGGAGGTCTGTGATGCTTTTGCAGGTTTTTATTTAGAGCCTCCGAGTATGATTTTGTGTATTTATGTGTATTTTTTGCCAGTGCTGGTTTAGTATGTCTATGTGAGGCTGGACGTGTGGTGCAAATTTCACTGTATTTACACTTGTTTTTGTACATTTGGAACTTTTCTCCCCGGGCCTCCGCTGCAAATGGACCTGTATCCAGTCGGACTTTCCCAGTTAACAAATGTAAAATAAAATAAAATAAATAAATAAATATTGCATGATAACTATAAGAATCAATCAGAGGAGGTTATAAAGGATTGGGAAGAGAGACTGGATAAGCAATTCACAAATAAACAATGAGGGATATATATATATATATATATATATATATATATATATATATATATATATATATATGTCTCCCAAATATGCAGCAAAGTTTAGTAGATTTAGGATCTTTGCTTGGAAGTGTTTACATAGGAATTTTTATATCACAAGTAGACTCCAATGAATTTTCTGTCAGGTAGACAGCAAATGTTGGAGGTGTGATGGAGAAGTAAAAGGTAACTGGGAACATATTTTCTGGGAGTGTAATGAGTTGGCAGACTTTAAAGATTCCCTGCAGACTGCTCTGTCAGAGATAATGGGTAACAAAATTGGTGTAACTAAGGAAATTATTTTTTGAGCTATGATACACATTTGGAATTGCCTAGACATAATTAAGGCCTTGCCGAGTTTAATCATAGTGCCTGCCAAAAAATATTAACTAGAAAATGGAAATCAAAGTCTAATCCAACTTTACTAGAAGTACTGTATATAGTAAGAGAGATAAAACAACTTGATTTGGGACCTTTAGAAAAGGGCAGGAGCAAATTAAATTGGAAAAAATGGGAATTGTGAGAACAATACATGCACAGGAGGAACAAAGTTTAAAAGGAGGCAGGAATTGAATGAGCTATGTAATGTTTGACTGACACTGACTGGATAGATTATAAGTACAGTATAATGTTTGCAACTGCAATTATGTCAACTTGGTTTGTAATTTATAATGATTGCAACTGGAACTGTGTCATTATGGTTTGTTTTCATTTATATAAATGTAAGATTGCCTATGTCATAAGTGATAATTTAATAAAGATGTTTCTTGTTTAAAAAGAAAGGGCAAAAGTGCTCATCTCTTTTTTTACTTAATAAACTGCTTGAATCTTGTTTTCTTATTTTAATAAAAATGTAAAGTGAGTGTTGACATGAATCTTACATTAGAAGTTTTGACAACAGTCTATGTTAGTAATCCGTGTGCCAAATATCTTTTCTGTTCAGTCAGTTTTCCTTTAAGGCTGGAAATCCACATTTCCTCGATACTAAGTTACGTTGTCTGATTTTATACATATATATGTAGATATATATATATATATATATATATATATATATATATATATATATATATATATATATATACACATATATACACACACACACACACACACACACACATGTATATGTGTGTGTGTGGTTGTATGCATCATATGTAGTAGCAGGATGTTTCATTGTATAAAAGTGGATCAATGGCATCATATTGACAACATTCTTATTGAAAAATCAAATAATTGCAGATGGAACTTGCATAAATTTCCGTTTGTGATTGCTTAACCCAAACCCTAGCAGAACCTACAGATGTCATTTGTATGAGCAGTGGTATTGTTGGGGAAATGTTTTTTTGTAAGGTGATGTGTAGGAAAAGGGACAATGTTAGGGTAAGCAGGTATGTTAGCTTGGGTAGAAGGGTTCAGTAGATAATTACCTGATGAAACAAATAATTAGTAATAATTGAAAAATTTAAAAGGAAATCAAATGGTTTGTCAAAGTGTGGAGCAGTACCATTCATTTGCATATAAGAAAGGAAGGAATAGAAAACTATGTTTGGAAAGAAAGGCAAAAATTAAAAAAAATCATCAGAAAGAATCTTTGAAAATGGGACTTGTCGTTGTTGCAAATTGATAGCAAATAATCCATATGTTACAGTGGAAGATACAGTTAGCACATTAGAAACAGCTGGACATTGTTTTATTGAAAAAGTGGTGTACGTCTCTAAATGCAGTGCATGTGTAGCCTTTAACTTTAGTAAAACTGATAGAAAATTAAGGATACAGGTGAGATACCCCATTTATGCTATGAAGACCAAGGGAGATTATAATGCTTTATAGAGACACAGTGGGAAATGTACAAAATATTGCATTTTTATTCAGGACCACATGAAAACAGATGAAAGCAGGGCAGGTATGAAAAAGGCATTGAGGAGTTTGGAAATGAGATGGCAAATTAGATTGGGGGTAGTATCGTCCCCCAAGATTAAATGAATTAGTAAGTATGAAGCCTGAGTTAAAAGACAGAACCTTAGGATGATTCTTTATTGAGTGCTTCAATAAAAATATTAAGAAATGCTATTATTTTTAACCATGCCAAAAATCTTTTTTTTATTGTTTTTACTTAAGGAGAGCTTTTATGTGATCGCATGATTTTATTTGGTGTATTTGATAAGTTGCAGTGGATATTTAATTCAGGTTTAAAGCCATGTAAAAGAGTAAAGTTAAATATCCCACAGATCTGTAAATTTATGTTTTTGCTAAGTAAATGCATTAAAGAAAGAAACACAAGCATACAATATAATATAAGTACAGATATAGCAACAAATATTAACTGGCTTAACAATTAGTGTAAAATATTTCCAGTTAGCCCAAACTAAACTTCATCAGTTAAATTTTTGTTTTATTCCTGTACTGTCCACTTACATGTAATAGATTTATGAGCACATCATTTAACTACAATATACTCCTGGCATGGCTCTGAAAACAGTATTTATCCTTTGTGTTGGTTCCATAGAACATAGAGATGAAGCCCTGACTGTGATCCAGTTGATCAAGATAGACTAGATGTTTGGATGTGGGAGGAGCTGGCAGTGGAGGATGAGAGTGAGTAGACAGTCCCGGAGAGAGGGAGACATTAAGGCCTTCTCTTGCACTGTCACTCAGTGGAAAAAGGATGAACTGCGGTTAGGTCAGTAGCAACTACTCTGTGACAGGGGCATGCCTGCCAAGCAGCACACGTTCTGACTGGAATTGGGCATGTGCAGGGCGGTGGTATTATAAGACAAATCAATTAGTTGCCACACGGGGTTCAAAGGATTAATGTAAAATTAGAAAACTTTAATGGCTGCCTTGATGACAGCTTCCCATGTTTGGCCCTTACCCTATGGGAAACAGATAAACTAATCTGGACGCAGAAGACTGATGTTTGGTAAGAAGTAAGGTGAAAAAAGGATATTTTGAAAAGTACTTGCCCCTTGTGGCCCTACACATTTAGCAAATATAGAAGAAAAAAAATAAAAATAAAATATAAAACTACAGCAAAAAGAATAAACAGAAATATAAAAGGACTGAAAATATATGACATGAAAAGCATTGTGAATGTGGCAATCTGTATGCAACACATACATAGAAAATATCAGTTGGCAATGAATTTTAAATTATTAGTAAATTCAAAATACTCAATCCAGACTGTTGAAAATGAAAACAGAAAACATCTGAGTAGGGACAAGATGAAATTGTAATAAAAATGTTTGCTTCTCATGAAACTACTTTGAGTTATCTTAATAAAATCATTGCAGTGATTATATGTAACAAGTAACTGTGCAGCTCAGCTGTTTAAATACTGGGAAATAATTTAGATTAATGGATGCTCATATTGAGTTTATATAAGGGGTACACAAGCTACCCCCTCATTTGGCGATGGGCTTGAAGTGAAATCCCCTTAAATCCTCTTCATTTTCATAATTTGCAATAGGTTAGATTTCACTGAGTTTCATTTTGATGAGTAGAGTTACTTTTTGGCTTTGAGATGAAGAAAGATGAGGCTCTGAATTTATAACCGGTAGCATGCCCTTGAGTAGCAGTTTGGTACTACAGAACCGGGTTTGGGGGGGGTACAATAAATGGGAGTAAGTGGCTGGTATCATCTTACCAATCTCAAGGGAGGGTATACATTAAATGCCACTGTTGTGCTGCCACCTGATAAAGGTCAGAAGGTAAGATCAAAATGTGAAACAGACTGTGAAGTAAACATTGTGCAGTGCCAAATAATGCAACTCAGTGTAGTTAAAGTAGATGTATGGAAGCACTTACTCACTGCCAATACTGTAGACCTTCCCTAAGCAGTGTGTAAGCCTTTCATCAAGGGAGGAAAGCAAGTCCCATTCCTAACCCTCACTAGGCATACAATATGACATTGCACTGGAGTTATGTTGAAGTTTTATCTCTGGTCTCCTAACACTAGAGGACTCTTGGTCTGATAGGTAAAGTGGACCTGGTAGCTGAGGCAAAGAAGAACCAGTAGCATGTCAAATGACAAAAAATAGCTTAAAAATGCGCATTTGTGTAAGTCATCTTACCATAATGGTAGATGCTCGAGTAGATCACTGCTGCAGTAACCTAAGCTATATGAGAGATCCTGCCAAGGACTAGCTTCCCATTGGCCCACCTCCAAAGCTTTAGGGCACCTTCCATGTACCATAGCTGCAGCCTGCATAGTAGTGTAGAAATAAAGGGGAACTACAGCACCAAACCTCATAGTTTTCTTGACCTGAAAGATGAAATCAAGAGTTTCTTAAAACAGGACTATGTCCACAAGAAACTAAAACAATGTACTCTGTGAAAATTAATTCAAACTCAGGTAATCGGTGGGAGGGTGTGGCTACTCTAGCAGCGATTTACTAGAACATCTACTGTTATGGTAAGATTATATAACTGTACGATGTTCTTCATTAGATCACTGCTGCAATATCCTAAGTTGTATGGGCTGAGTACCAAAGCTTAGAGTGCCAGGGATGAAGAAGATGGATCAGAATCCAGGAGCCCCTGGAGAATAGTCATAGCAAAGCCCACTCTGGATTTAGAATAGCAGTCTAGTTTGTAGTGTTTGATAAAGGTGTGTACAGTTGGGCAAGTTGCTGCCTGTAGTACATTTATAGAATCCACCCTTTCCAAAAAGACACAGAAGTACCCAAAACCCAAGAAGAATGGCCCCAGACTTTGCATGGATGGAACTGTCTGTGGTGGGACTAACAAAGAGGTAATAGTGAGGGAAAACACTTAGAAATCGATTGTTTTCACACTACTTATCCCTTTTGCTCTCACCTTTACAGGAAAAATATAGCTGATCAGCAATCCTGAAGGATTTGGATCTGTCATTATAGTATCTGGGTTGTCTATGAACATTCAAGGTCACCGTTATTGTTAGGTCCTACAAAAAGGGTCTGCAACCTTCACTATCAAAAGAGCCATTTTGGTCCCTCTCCCACCAAATAAAATTCATCAAGAACCACAAAACCTATTTGACCCCTAAAATGAAGATAACGCAGCATATAAAGTTTTATATATACTTATTATACTAAATATAAAAGAACTAAGTTAATAAGAGCAATATTTAAAATCTGTCCCTATTTTTGTTCCTTTGTTGGGATTGCTCAATCGCTCTCATTGTGTGTTTGTGTCCATCATATCTCTCGACCTCTTACAACAAGAAATCTGGGCAAAGCCATAAATAATGGGGCACAAAGGCCCAGAAATAGGGACATTTTTTAAATATTGCTCTTACAAACTTAGAAAGTTGATAGAGTAACAGATGTTGCAATAGCATGAATTTTCTGAAGGGTATGAAGTCTGAAACTCAGTTGTCTGTCTATTTTTTCCTGACTTCAGCCCTCAATGATTTGCCAAAAAAAACACAATTTTATGAGAAACAGACCAAAAATATGAGGCAAAAGTCAGGGCATTTTGCGAAAATCTGCACAGTTGAGAGGTAACTGTGTGTGTGTGTGTGTGTGTGTGTGTGTGTGTGTGTGTGTGTGTGTGTGTGTGTGTGTGTGTGTGTGTGTGTGTGTGTGCGCGTGCATACGTGCGTGTGTGTGTGTGTGTGTGTGTGTGTGTGTGTGTGTGTGTGCATGTGTTTGTGGGAAATGCATGTTAACAGAAACCATGTTATTCTAGCAAGTCTCTAAGTTTATAAGAGCAATATATAAAGTCTGTCCCAATTTTTGTTCCTTTGTTCCCTTTATTTGTGGCTCTGTCCAGATTTCTTGTGGCAAGACTTTGAGAGGTATGGAAACCTTTTAGGAGATGCTGCTGCTGCCAGGGGATTGCTTGATCGCTCTCAGTGTGTGTGGAATGCATGGAAACAGAAAGTGTGTTACTCTAGCAAGTTTCTAAGTTTATAAGAGCAATATTTAAAGTCCATCACTCGATCACTCTCAGTGTGTGTGCATTTGTGCATGTGTGTTGCGCGGTAGAGTGGCCATTATTTTTCAGAGCTACAGGGAGCCACTGCAAAGGGGTGGAAGAGCCACATGTGGCTCCCGAGCTGCAGATTGCAGACCCCTGTCCTAGAAAGGAAATCAGGAGATCAATGGCCTGGATTAAAGTAAATTCTGAAACCACTTTAGACAGGAATGAAGGATTAGTTCATAAGGTAACACTATCATTAGGAAAAAGGAGATAAGGATGGTACACCATAAATGTACATAACGCAGATAGATGCCTAGCAGAAGTCCAAGCAATTAACAAGACCATTTATCAAGTTAAGAGTCTGCCAAGGAAGCAGGTTCAAAAGGAAACTGTGGAAGCTTTTCCAACACAAAATTAAGATAACCAGATAACTGGTGTTCTAGCCTCTTTTAATACCTGCTGCACGTCCTCAGGGAAAAAAAGTAGTGCTTACAAGGAATTAAAATTCTATTACCTAGGCAGTCATCTGAGGAAGTTGAAGACTGGGAGGTATCAACCAGCTCCTGTTCTGTGTGAAGTTCATCCTATGAGGAAGCACCTAGTAATCACCCATGGCCAATCTCAGCAGAAGGGAGGACCATGGGGGGATTACCACTCTAACATTTGGAGAATCCCTCTGAATGTGTAACAGAAATTAGGTTATTAGAGGAAATGGTGGAAAGGCATAGAGGAACCTGACCATGGGAAAGAACAATGCATTTATCTTCCAGACCTGAGTGTACTGAGTTCATGAGCAGAATACATTCAGATGAGTGTTCTGGCTGGAGACATACAGATCTACATGAGGTATTACTCACAGAAGGACCAAATCCCAGAGGAATCAGGGGTACAACATCCATTTGGGAGGGTCTGTCCAAGTTCTGCTGAGCTTGTCTGCAGCAAGAGTCTTCTCTGGTGGAGTGAAGGTAGTCTGGAGGAATAAATAGTGTTGATATACTAGCAAAGGATTGGGAACCCAAAGATGCTTTATAGAATATAAATGTAAAAGGACATTATTACTTTTATAACTATGTTATAACCTGTCCTGTTCTTCCAAAGGCCCTGAACCTTCATTCTGGTGGATACAGTTCCCCAAGTGAACTTTGACACTTCTGTTGTCACTGACTGCATAGGTGCCAGAACTGATCCACCCAGCAAAGAAACTCCTTTTTACAAATCCCAATACTGGAAAACAAAATGACAGGGGGTATAGATGTTGAAGGCAGAGGGTTTGGACAAGCCATTGAATTTTCCTCATATGTAATCTGGCCAGAGGAATCATGAGAAGAGTATCAGTTGAAGAACCTAAAATTCAGGAGGTATGTCATGTACGTGATTTGTTTTAGAGGAAGAAAAGACAATGTTAAGTTGTCTATATCGCCTTCGTTTCTTGCTTGTTGGGATCGGAGCCGATCCTTGGCTCCGACTCAGCCATCTTCTATAGCTTGAGAGCTGTTTACTGGCTCGAGGCTACCCCTTATCCCATGATGCCTAGCGCTAGCTACCCAGATCTCGTTTGCCGCTTCAGCTGCGAGGTTCATGGTTACTGACTCAGGCTTGTATAACTTTATTAATCTGTCTTTTTTTGTCATATTAGGGCTTTTTTTAGGGTAATTGTTCTTATATATTATAGCGATAACTAGTAGATTTAGCTAGTGTATTGTAGTTGTTCCCCCCCCTTAGAACTCGTTTAAATTAGAGAGTTATCCTCCCCCCGTAGTAGTGTTTAGTTTTTGGTTAGGTAGCCGTTTGAGTTAGAGGCTCCCCAGTCTTAAAAAAAAAAAAAAAAAAATCTATCTTATATTGCTTTTTTGTGGTAGTGTTCTGTTTTTACTTCTTAGTGTGCTGGCCTGTTGGCCAAAGTAATTTAGAGTTGTGATTTCCTTTTTTTGACAGGGTATGTCTAAAGAATCCAAAGTGTCGGGATTCAAAAAGTGTGACTCATGCTGTCAGAAGATGTCTCTGACAGATGGGTACACTTCTTGCGTCTATTGCCTAGGCGCTGTGCACCTGCAGGACTCTTGTTCTATCTGCCATGCATTTAGCCCAAGAGTTCTGCAGGAGCGCAAGAATAAACTTATTTTGAGAGGTCTTCTCAAGCCTCAGGATTCACCGGCCAAGGCTCAGCCAATGAAATCCCCTAAACTGAACAAATCGTCGGCTCCCAGCTTGGAGCCATCATTGGCCCCAACCTTGCCTACTACCTCTTCTGTCCCAGCTGGAACCGGGGAGACTGCTTCCTCATTGGCTCCACTAGTACCCTCGGAGCCGTCAAGGACCCAAAAAAGGCTGAGGTCCCCTTCGCTCGACTCCATTCATTCGGCTCCTCGGTCTTCCCTTTTGCAGAGTGACCGTAGTCATAGATCTTCACATTCTTCTCAGTCCTCTAAGCTCTCAGACTACGACATGGAGAGAGTGGTCAGTAGGTTGTTGAAGTCGCAGGCACTGGCCAAAATGTTGTCCAGCCCTCCTCATCAGGTGTCGGCTCCATCCATTTCTATCGATGTTCCTCCTCCGAATCCATTGAGCTCCGAGCCGGAGTTTATTGGGGTTTGAGTCGTGGAACCGTTGGCTCCAATTATGATTTCTCCTTCGGATCCGTCGTCGGCTCCAGTCCCATCAATGGTGCTTTCTGTCGTGGGATCTGGGTGCCGAGACTCCCTCGTCGGCTCCGAGGGGGCGAGTGGCATCGGACCCGTGTCCGACCCCGATCTCCCTCTCGGAGCGTCGGCGCAGGTGAGCTCGGCTCCTACATTGGCCTCGGAGCCATCTCCCTCGGTGCGGAGGAGGATTCTGGTCTCTTCGGAGCCGGAGCCTTCTCTGCATCGTGGCAGGGATGCCTTCGATGTCATGAGGAGTGTGCTGGCCTCCCAGTCAGCTCCACCTTCGACCCCACTGGCTCCATCCCCCATAGTGCCTGCGTCAACCTCTGTCCCTCCTCAAGACCCCAAGAGTGGGGAACCAGCTCTCCAGACCACCCCACTGGGTGTTTCCTCTTCCTCTGAGGCCTCCCCTGATCATTCAGAGGAGCCCCCTCGGAAGAAGAAGTGCAAGAGGAAGCACATTGACTCCCCTGAGTCTGTCACTTTGGATACGGATTTGGATGAATTGGAAGGGTCTCTGAGATCCCCCTCTGAAGATGTTTCCTTTGTGGACATCCTAGAAATGCTTAAACAGAGGGGGAACTGGAATACCCTTGCCCATACCGGGGATGAATCCGTATTCCTAGATGCGTTCAGTTCCCGACCTTCCACCTCCTGGGTTTCTCCGCCCTTCAATCCCCTAATGTCAGTGGTGGCTCGAAGGGCTTGGTCAGCCCTGGATACAGTGGAACCAACCCCGAGGAGGCCAAGCAAGTTTATCACTGCTCCCCCAGACAGGCAGTTCCTTGCTAAGGGTGTTCCCGTGGATGCCATGGTGGTAGCAGCAGCCACTAAAAAGGAGTTAGCGGAAACTTCTTCCTCTGTCCATCCTCCTAACAAGGAGTCCAGGACCATGGACAGATACGGGAAGCAAATGTTTGCTTCAGCGGCCTTCTCCATGAGGTCACTGAACTACTTATGCCATTTCACCAGGCTTCAGTGGGATCTCCTGAAAGAGCTCGGAGATAACCTTCAGGATCCATCAGCTGAAGGGGCTCAGGCTAAAGTGCCTTCTCAGCTGGCAACCCTTAACTCAGTAGTCAACTTCTCCATGAGGCTCATTTCCTATGCAGCCGATGGTGCAAGTAGAGCTGCAGGCACAGGTGTGGCACTTCGGAGATATGCATGGATGCGGCTGTGTAACTTTGTGGAACCCTTTAGAGCGTCATTCACCAACACTCCCTTTGACGGTTCCTTTCTTTTTGGACCACAGGTGAAAGACACTCTCACTAGGTGTGAGCAGGAAGGCAAGACTCTCTCTGCCATGGGAGTCTCTTTTTCCACTCCTTCCAGACCATACCCCAAGGGTCAGAAGAGTGGGAAAATGTGGTTTCACAAATCCCAGGGAGCTTTGCCTGACACACGTGGTGATTTTTCCTCCAGGGGCAGAGGAGGAAATAATAATAACAACAAATGCCGCCCTCGTGGCAGAGGGGGGGGCCGCAGAATCAGGGCAGCAGAGAATCTTTCTCTGACAAGCCCTTCCAACATCCCTGAAGTGTTGCCTGACTGTCCGCCTCTGGAGGCAGTCGGGGGAAGACTTTCAATGTACCCAAAGGCCTGGCTAAACCTAACGCAAGACAAATGGGTACATTCAGTCATATCCAGAGGTTACAGAATCCCATTCTTTCAACCCCCTTTACCGTCACGCAAGTCCCCCCCAGATGTTCCACCCAATTTGAGGGACCAAGCAGTTATAGAAGTTTCAAAACTGCTAGAAAAAAAGTCATCCAGGAAGTCCTGGCAGACCAATACGAATCTGGAACTTACTCAAGGTTCTTTTTGGTACCAAAAAAGACAGGGGACTGGAGACCTATTTTGGATCTCAGCAGACTGAACAAGTCTGTTCAAAGAACAAAGTTTCGGATGGTCACACTACAGTCCATTCTACCTTTTCTGGGTCAGGACAATTGGATGTGCTCCATAGATCTCCAGGATGTGTACTATCATATCAAGATGGACAGACGCTCCAGGAGGTACCTTCCCATCTGGCTGGGAGCCAGTCATTATCAGTTCAGAGCTCTTTCCTTTGGTCTCACCACAGCCCCCAGGGTGTTCACCAAATGTATGGCAGTGGTCACGGCTCACCTGAGGCATCAAGGATTCCAGGTCTTTCCATATCTAGACAACTGGCTCCTCACTACTACTACCAGGCATCAACTTCTTTAAGCCATGAACTACACAATTTCAATTTGCTCTCAGCTAGGCATTACTATAAATTTCAAAAAATCTGCCTTGTTGCCCTGTCAATCTATTACTTATATAGGAGCAGACTTAGACACAAGGAGCATGTACGCAAAGCTACCTTCAGACAGGGTGTTCACAATTCGCCAGCAGGTTCAATTCCTCATGCAGTGCAAAAGGGTACAAGTCAGGTATGTCCTTCAAACCCTAGGCTCTATGGCAGTGGCAATTCTTCTGATATCTCTGGCCAGTTTTCACATGAGAATCCTTCAGTGGCTTCTATTCACACAGTGGTCCTTCCAACAGCTCCCCATGTCTCATATGATCATGATTACAGAAGCATGCAAAAGACACCTTTCCTGGTGGATGGTCTCCCCTCTAGTGACTCAGGGCAGACCCTTCATTCAATCCCCTCTGGTTGCCACAGTAATCACGGATGCCTCACTGATAGGGTGGGGGGGGGCATTATCAGGGCAGGACAGTCCAAGGCACTTGGCAGCCTCACAAGTACCATCTGCACATAAATGTCTTGGAGATGAGAGCCGTGCTCCTAGCATTGCAAGCCCTTCAGGACTCTCTCCCTTCTGGGACCATTGCAATTCAAATGGACAACATGTCAGTGGTGTGGTACATCAACAAGCAGGGCGGAACCAGGTCATACCCCCTATGTCGAGAAGCACTCAGACTCTGGCAGTGGGCGATTTCCTCCCAACGATTTCTGACTGCGATGCACATCCCTGGGAAGTCCAATGTCATAGCGGACAGGCTCAGCAGAGCTATTCTCATGCCTCACGAGTGGTCTCTGAATCAGGTAATTGCGGATCTGATCTTCCGCAAATGGGGACAGCCTTGCTGCGATCTGTTTGCCACCCCCTTCAACACCAAATGCAGCAACTACTTCTCCCTTTTACCGCTTCCTGGTCACCCCCACAGAGATGCTCTAGTCCACAATTGGCCTCAGGGACTTCTTTATGCCTTCCCTCCGTTCCCTCTTATACCCAAACTCATACAGAAAGCTATTCTGTTGGGTTGCAAAATGATCCTCATTGCCCCCTTCTGGCCTCAACAGATATGGTTTCCGTTCCTGCACTGTTACCTCATCGAGCAGCCCTGGACTCTGGATCCTATTCCAGACCTACTGATTCATCAATCAGGAGAGCTGCATCAGTCCCTCCAAACACTCCAGCTCACAGCTTGGTTGATCCAATTCCAACCTTAGCCAGGCTTCCCAGCATTTCCCCAGCCGTGTGTGAGATTGTCTCCTCTCATAAATCTGCCACTAGAAAGACTTATGCTAGCAAATGGAAACGTTTCTCTTGTTGGGCAGAGGCTAGGAACATAGATCCCTTTTCAGCCCCAGTGCACAAAATCTTGGAGTTCCTAACAGAGCTTTTCCATTCCGGGTCCGCTTCTGCCACAATCAGGGTTCAACTAGCGGCCATCTCTAATTTTCACGTTGGGTTTTCTAATCTAAACATTATGTCTCATAAGCTGTGTAAAGCCTTTCTCAGAGGGAATACTCTCCTTAGGGCCCCAGTAAGAGATCCCCCTCCTCTTTGGGATCTTAATTTGGTACTAGCCTCCTTGATTATGCCCCCTTTTGAACTGGCTGCATCCTGCTCCATTAAGTTCCTATCTTGAAAAACTCTCTTTCTGGTAGCTATTACCTCAGCCAGACGTGTCTTGGAACTTCAGGCACTGAGTGTTCGTCCTCCGTACTTAGTTTTTCATAAGGATAGGGTTGCTCTGAGAACTAATCACTCCTTCCTTCCGAAAGTCTGCTCAGAGAATAACCTAAACCAATTTATAGACCTCCCTGTGTTTTTCCCTAACCACACCAACAAGGCAGAATACAAACTACATCAATTGGATGTTCATAGACAATTGCATTTTTAACTGCATAGAACGAAGGATATAAGAAAGTCAGACCAACTTTTCCTTTCCTAAGCTAGGGGCAAACAGGGTCTTCCAGTTTCCAAAGTGACTCTGTCCAGGTGGTTGTCTCACATTATTACCTTCATCTATCAACTAAGAAACAAAGAGTTGTCTATCAAACTGAAAGGTCATTCTACTAGGGCTTTGGCCACCTCTGTAGCCTTCCAGGCTAGGTTGCCCATGGACTCTATCTGTGCCGCTGCCACGTGGGCAAATCCTCATACTTTTGTTTCTCATTACAAGTTAGACATGGTCTCCAGGAGTAGAGCTAACTTTGGTTCCACTGTTCTGAAGAGTCTGTTCCAATGAGCCACCCAGGATAGTAGGTGCTAGGGACACTGTCCCAACAAGCAAGAAACGAAGGCGAGATAGACAACTTAACATAAAGAAGTTATGTACCTACCATAACGTTCCATGTTAGTTGTCTTCATCTCGCCTTCTTTCTTGCGTCCCACCCTCAGTCCCCCTGTCCTATTGGACCGAGAGGAGTTCTGGTTTCACTGGCTGAGTTTTCTCTGGTTTGTTTCCTCTACTGACTGAGAGAGTATTACAGGTTTGCTCAACCTGTTTGTTTGGACAGATTGATTCTCTGGCTATGTCTGGGGTTAGCTATTACAAATGAGATCTGGGAAGCTAGCACTAGGCATCATGGGATAAGGGGTAGCCTCGAGCCAGTAAACAGCTCTTGAGCTATAGAAGATGGCTGAGTCAAAGCCGAGGATCGGTTCCAATCCCAACAAGAAAGAAAGAAGGCGAGATGAAGACAACTAACATGGAACGTTATGGTAGGTACATAACTTCTTTTTATTGAGGTTGTATCCAAAAAATATCCTAGAAATACTATTCTGTTGACAGGAATAAGCAAAAACTTCTGTCTGTGCACTAGAAATCCCAGACTGAGAAAAAAGGTTACGTACCCAAGCAAGGGTCATCTGACAGCTATCAAATGAAGTCATAACCATCAGGCAGTCATCTAGGTCCAGAAAAAAAAGTGAATGCCCTGCAATCTGCAGTGGTAATCACCAGAGCCTGTTACTTTGGAAAACACTAAGAGGAGCAGATAGTCCAAAGGGCAAGAGAGAAAACCGAAAATATGAATCAGAAACAGAAAGATGTCAAAGCTTCTGAAACTGTCAGGGATGGGAATATGATAACAAGTATCTTTTAAATCTAGAGTTCCTAAAAAGATGCTGGTGGGACAGTATCTTGAATTTTGAAACTGTAATGTGAAGGTTGAGAAAAGAAACATCTAGGACATTCCTCCAAGTTCCTTTGTTCTCTGGCACCAAAAACATGCTTGAATAAAGCCCTGTCCACACAAGGCAGAAGGCACAGGATGTATTACACTATGGGATAGCATCTGATATGGAATATGTTGGAAATGAGGGGGTTTGGTTAGAAGAAAGTGGAGAAATTCCCTGAAAAAGTGGAAGGGAAACCACTGCTAATTATAATCCTTATGAATGATTCATAGAACTCAAGGATTTGAGGGGAAGATAAATGCTTAGAATTTGAGACAGGTCTACACAATTGACAGGAAGGGAAGAAAAAATGACTGGGCACATAGTCATTCTGTCTTCCTAGCCAAATATTGGGTTTGGGTGTAAGGGCC
Organism: Protopterus annectens; assembly: GCF_019279795.1. Classification (NCBI taxonomy): domain Eukaryota; kingdom Metazoa; phylum Chordata; order Ceratodontiformes; family Protopteridae; genus Protopterus; species Protopterus annectens. Next base: position 832,126,269 of record NC_056733.1, read on the forward strand.
TCTCTTCCTGGGTCCACTCAGCCAGTGCCTTTTGTTAAGTTTGATGAACTTGAACTTTTCTGAAATGATTTGTTCGGTTTCCTGAAAGAGGATCCAACAGTGGAGGAAAATTATCTAAAGTAGTTCAGAAAGGATGGGCAAAAACCTTTGATTAATCCCTTGGAGTAATTTTCCCCTGTCATTGTACCCTTTGAGGACATTTGCAAAAGTACAATACACAAATCCAAAAGCAGCTGGGGATGAAGCTCTCCCAAAAAAAGCAAAATGCAGTAACAAAAGTCCAAACTGGGAGTAAACAAACACGGCTCTCTTGATATTAAATAAAAGACAAAACTTTTGTTCAGATACAAACTAGTGAGCGCTTTTGTGCCTCCTGGCACTACTTCAGACAATACAAAGACTGCAAAAATCTTAGTAAAAGGGGTTGCCTCACCCACATTATTTCACAGCAACCAACGATATATCTGCAGCAATTAAAATTCACCTGCTGGCAATAATCAACAAATGTAATGTGAAGTCAAAGACTTCACATAACAACTAGCTTAGGAAATCCTTACATTCAAAATAGAAAGTCTGAAATTACACATAAAAAATAAAATAAAATAAAAGCATTAATTCTCACTTTCACTACTTTCATATGTGAGAAAGTAAAAATTGTATGACTGAAGTTTGCTGCCGTCACTTCTCTGTATGGTTATATAGTTGATGATAGTAGTGAAAGTGAGAATTAATGCTTTTATTTTATTTTATTTTTTATGTGTAATTTCAGACTTTCTATTTTGCATGTAAGGATTTCCTAAGCTAGTTGATATGTGAAGTCTTTGACTTCACATTACATTTGTTGATTATTGCCAGCAGGTGAATTTTAATTGCTGCCGATATATGGTTGTTTGCTGTGAAATAACGTGGGTGAGGCAACCCCTTTTTATTGAGATTTTTGCAGTGTTTGTATTGTCTGAAGAAGTGCCAGGAGGCATGAAAGCTCTCACTAGTTTGTACCTGAATAAAAGTTTTGTCTTTTATTTAATATCAAGAGAGCTATGTTTGTTTTCTCCCAGTTTGGACTTTTGTTACGACCTTTGCAGAAGAATGACAAAACAAGACTTCCAAATCCAAAAAACAATAAGAATTGGGAAAGGTCTGAGAATGCTCCCAGACATACCGTCTCAGAACAGAGCCTGTAGCAGCTGCCCTGAACACTGCTTCAACAGAGTCATACATAAACTTTAAAATACGTTTTGTAACCTGAGAAAGAGAAGGTAAAAGCAAAGCTAGAGTTGCCTTATACTCTGGTGAAGGAAGAGCAGCAATAAACTACTGTTGTTTGTCAAAAGGAGTAACAGCAGTAATACGTTTTAGGGGAACCTGACTGGGTAAAGGAATAAAAGCTGTATCTGCTCTAAGATTAGTAAAAAGGTATTTGTGTGACTAAAAAACCTTATATAATCTAGGAGGTCTTTTAGGGACAGGACACTGCATCATAGGCAAGTTACAAGCTCCCCAACATACATCAGTCACGGCTGGTAATACAGGAGGAACAGGAGCTGGTAGAGAGAAAAGTTCTCCTGTAATGCTGTATAACATTTCAACCGAAATTCCAAAGTGTCCATATGCTCCCACTGAAGCATAACACACAACCTAGCAATAAAATCCAGAAAGACAACCCTTCAAGTGGGGAATCTGAAGAGTAATTTTCCTGAAAGTCAGAATTCCCATAAGTACAAAAGGAGGCCTGAGAGCAGAATTCCAGTCCAAGGGCTGATGCTCTACCCGACAGTCCACACCTGAAATGGGGAAAATACTCTTCTATTTAACAGTTGGAGACAAATGCCTAATTTTGCATTTCCTCTTCCTGGTAGATCTTTCTGAAAAAGAATAGTTAAATGTATGGACCCTGTGAAGAATGTTCCTCAGATAAGTTTAACAGACAAATGGCTCCAGCCCTTCCCCTGTACCAGCAAGAGAGATCTTCCCTTCTCCAATCAGGGCAAATGAACCACTTCTGAGGACATGCAAGCCTTCCAGTCATTAGTGGCTTCCCAAGAAACAACACCAGGGGACTAAGAGAATAAGGTGAATAATCAGAGGAACAACTTATGGTCACAGGCAAGTCAGTCACCAGTGGTCAAGGTACAAAATCATCATCATCATCAAGTCTGGTAGTTGGCTTAGAGGATTAAGGAGTGGTTAACAAGATGTTTCCTGTGGTCCTGTGGTGCAAGACAAGAATCTATCAACCTCCATTGCTTATCAGTGTGACTCTGAACAAGTCACTTATCCAGACACTGCTCCCAGGCTGAGTCTGAAAAAGGTCTATGGAGATCAGTGCTCAACCTTGGAAAGCAAATACAAATAAATAAATAAAAAAAATTGTCATCATCAACCCCACTTTTCCCATTTTCCACACGGGGTCACAGTGTTGTCTCAAATGTTGCCATGTCTCTTGATTTTGTGCCATTCTTCTACCTTCTTCTACAGTCATGCCTGACTGTCGCAGGTCTTCTGTCACACAATCTATCCATCTCTTTGGTGGATGCCCTCGTTTCCTCTTGCCTTCTTTCTTTCAGTCCCAAATCTTCTTCAGCAGATTGTCTTCTGCTTTTCTGCACATGCCCAATCCACTGTAATCTGTTCTCTTTGACCTTCACTGCAATTGGAGCTACTTTGGTTGCTGTCCTCATTTCTTTGTCTGTCCTACACTGTGCATCCTGCTGCCCATCTCAGGCATTTGGTCTATATCACTTCAAGCTTCCTCAACTGCTCTACCTTAACTGCCCAGGTTTCTGTACCATACAGTAGTACTGGTTACACCACTGTTTTGTACATCTTACTTTTCAGCTTCTTTTGTGTTCTTCTGTCATGCATTACCCCTGACACTGTGCCAATTATGTGCAGCCCCTCTGATTCTAGCTTTGACCTCCTCATTCAGACTTTCCTTATACGCAGCCACCCCTCCCAGATACTTGAAACTGTTCATCTGTTTCACTATTTTCTCTTTTATCTCATGCTATGCTGAAGTTCTTGCTTTTGACTGGTGAACAGGTTGTTACTGGCATCCATTATGAAGGGTGTCTACCTATCTTCTTTATCTTTCTGTCTTTACCTTGCAACCTGATAGAGTTTCTTTGTATTATCTACTGAGTCACATACCAGAAGTTGGTAGAGTGCCTCTGATGCCTTGTTATTTGCTATTGAAACTCCTCTCTTAGCGTCTTTGTTAGACAACAAGTATTGCTTCTTAGCCTGGTCTGTCTTTTCTGTCTCTCACTTTTTTCTGCACTACTTCTTTCTTTTGATGACTTTCTGAACTTCTGAATTCTACCACCAGCTTACCTTATGTATCCTACTTCCAGACCTGGCTCTGCCATATATCTGTTTGATAGTCCTTACATATGCTGTTTTGAGGCATTCCCATTCTTCTTCAGCTTCATCCATTTCCTGTTCTTCTTGAGGTGTTAGAGTCACAAGTAATTCCTTGAACTCGTTTGCTTTTTTTCTACAGTCAGCTTCTATATAGTCAGCCTAGTCTCTGACCTTAGAGCCTCCTCTGACCACTGCTTGCAGCTGATTGTGGCAAACAATGGCTCATGCTGTTGACTGACTGTTTCAATGGGGATGACTTTGCAGTCACTAATTCTACCCCAGTGCCCTTTCCTTACTAGGAGAAAGTCTATCTGAATTGCATGTTGACCACTCCGGTGTGTGATCTTGTGACTATCTAAATGCTAAACCATGTGTTAGCCATCATCAAGCCATTGCCCAGACAGAAGTCTAGAATGGACTCTCCTTCTTTATTCCTGTTGCCCCACTCATATCATCACACAGTTCTCATATCAGTCCTGGTATGTGCAATTGGATCCCCCATTATGGTCCTCAGTCTTGTGTTTGACTCTGTATTTTAACTTATTTGTATTTCCACCATGATACAAACCTGAAATATAATAATGTAAAATGTGCATCTCTCTCATAATTGTTGCTTCATGTATTAATTTCTGCTGTACATTTTTGTTATATATATATTGTACTTTGTGTTCTGTTTTGATATGTACAGCATGCTGCCTCTCTGTTCCCCTTTTTTGTCAATTATTTCACATGGGAATTACCTGCAATGGTCATTTGTGATCAGGGTACCACCCTGGTAAAAAAATGTAAAACAAAATAAAATAAATAAAGTTAAAATTGGCCTTTCTCAGGCACCATCATAGCCACAAGGTTATGAATAAATAAATAAATATATACTTTGGATAAGATGTTAAACTGAGACTCCATCTGCCTCAGTCTGTGTTAACTCAGGTGAAGTAAAAGATCCAGCAGCACTTATTAAAAAGTGTAGGGGAATTTACCTAGTGCCCTGGCTAAACTTTGCCAAGTCATTATGAATACCACCTTTGGTCTACCCTGAAAAGAGGCTGCTGGCTTAGTGGGACTAAGCCAGTAAACAAAGCATAAGTAAATAAATATATACCTAGACACACACACACACACACATATATATATATATATATATATATATATATATATATATATATATATATATATATATATATATATATGTATGTATACACACACAATTATACTTATTGTAGACTGTCAAGCCAACATGTTTTTGTGATGTGGACACCAAAACATATTCCCCACAGGAAGCCAATGCAGATAAAAGAATATGTAACCAGATATCAGAACTGCACCACAGACTTTGAGTTATAAAACAGAAACCTTAATTATTGAACTATTCATCTTCTTCTTCTTTTGGCTGCTCCCATTAAGGGTCACCACAGCAGATCAACTGTTTCCATTTCTTCCTGTCCTCTGCATCTTGCTCTGTCAAACCAACCACCTGCATGTCCTCTCTCACCACATCCATAAACCTTATCTTAGGCCTTCCTCTTTTCCTGTTACCTGGCAACTTCATCCTTAGCATCTTTTTCCCAATATACTCTGCATCCCTCCTCAGCACATGTCCAAACCAACGTAATCTTGCCTCTCCGGCTTTGTCTTCAAACCTTCCAACCTGGGCTGACCCTCTAATATACTTATTCCTAATTCTGTCCATCCTCGTCCCACCCAGTGCAAATCTTAACATCTTCAGCTCTGCCATGTCAAGCTCTGACTCCTGCCTTTTTGTCAATGCCACTGTCTCCAACCCATATAACATAGCTGGTCTCACTACCCTGTTGTAGACCTTCTCTTTCACTCTTACTGGTACTCGTCTGTCACAAATCACTCCTGACACTCTTCTCCACCCACTCCATCCTGCCTGTACTCTCTTCTTCACCTCTCTTCCACACTCACCATTACTCTGAACTGTTGATCCCAAGTACTTAAACTCATTCACCTTCACCACCTCTACTCCCTGCATCCTCACCATTCCTCTGTCCTTCCTCTCATTCACACACATATTCTGTCTTAGTCCTGCTGACCTTCATTCCTCTTCTCTCTAGAGCATATCTCCACCTCTCCAGGGTCTCTTCCACCTGTTCCCTACTCTCACTACAGATCACAATGCAATCTGCAAACATCATAGTCCACGGGGACTCCTGTCTGATCTCGTCTGTCAACCTGTCCATCACCATTGCAAATAAGAAAGGGCTCAGAGCTGATCCTTGATGTAATCCCACCTCCACCTTAAACACATCTGTCACTCCCACCACAGACCTCACCACTGTCACACTACCCTCGTACATATCCTGTACCACTCTTACATACTTCTCTGACACTCCCGACTTCCTCATACATATAGTCCTGGAAACATAGAACAGATATTTATAGAAATATGATTTAAAGTCTCGAAGCATTGCACATATTGGAGAAAGAATGCTTACTGCAAGTTGCCTTATCTCACCAAACTAAGTAGTATGCATGCAGCAGTACATTTCTCCGAAATGCAAGTGAATAGAAATGTTTGTTTGTTTTGAGATTTGTTACATCAGAAGCAACAGTGACCCAAAAGAAGAAAACATAATTGGTCTTATCTGTCTGAGTTGGTTGCATTTCAGGTAAATGTAAAAGATCCCCTGGCACTTAAGGTCAGGTCTAGTGTACTGGGGGAGTTATATTTAATATGCTATCTGCAATGCTTACACAAAATTCAACATAACTTTTCATTTTACACTGTATTGTCATACAGTTTTTATCACTCCCACCCTTTTCTCCATAATCACATTTGTTTGTCTTAAAACAACATTACAGTCTAAGATTTTATTATACAATAATTCCTCACATTTACAAGTCCATAAATTCCATAATGCCTCATTCCAGTGTTATCTACTTTATTTTTCTTTTCTCATTCCCACCATATTCTTCATGTGACACCATCTTTGTGTTTATTATCTTACAACACTCACACTTATAGTGAAACCCCCCCCCCCCAAATCTTAGTCTTTTAATTAGTGTACTTTACCTTCTTCTACTTTACATAAACTTCACACCCTTTAATTTTTCTGTTTATATTTTATTTTCTCTTTTATAGGAAACATTCCTCACATTAAACTCCATAGAAAGATTTTGTTTAATCTGTTTCTATAAATATCTCGCCTCTTCTTTGTAGCCCTTTTCTTTACGTGTGTCTTTCCATGGTTTTACATAACACCTTCCTGAAATTTATCTTATTTTATAGTTCCTTCCTCTTCATTTCTTCCTTCCCCATCTTGAATTTCGACATTCTGATCTTATTTAGATACTCATTTATTTCACTGTTCATCCTTTCCTTCCTTCCTTTAGTTTCTTTGTACTCCACCCTACACTCCCTCACACTTCCTCCATAGGATCTTTCCCACCATATCCTTATCTTTATTTCCTATTTTCTTCATTATCCAAAATAAATGCAGTGATGACAGATGTAAATTTTTATTAATCAGTCCCAACCTCTTCTGCCATTTTGCAAAATAATATTTCCGTTTTAATGGGATTTAATCTTGATTTCCAAATAATCCCAAATATTAACTCCATCACTTATTTCTCAATTTCCCCTGTGCAACTCAAAGTATCAAAATAAATAAAAATAAATAAATAAATCAAAGGTATTTTTTTCTTAAAAGACAGATGAAATGCTTTCCACATTAATTTTATATTTCATATTTTTACCAAGTCTTTCAAATATTTCTTACTTAAATCTCACTTTTCCAAATTTTACTACCAAGGCACTGCTGTCCTGCTTTGAAAAATCACCTCTCCTATTTGTACACCATTCCTAAATCTTTTACTTTTTGTCTATTCAGTTTTTCAGTTTCTATACTATTTAATCCTTCCTATATTGCTATCACTACCACTTTCATCCTTCCTCTGCTTTTTGTAGTCACAACTAGATAATTTCTATATTCTACAAACATTCTTTTAAGTTCTTCTAACGCTGAATTCATCACTAACATAAACAATACCCTCCTTTCCAGGTGCAGATGAAATTATATGGTTCTTTCTGAAGGGTAGTCATTTATTTCAAAATAGTTTGATATCTGGGCTTGTCACTTCTTATTGGAAAAGTGCCAATCTGTAAAGGTGGGTTTTGACACAATGTGGATAATTTTAGGCCAATAAGTGTAATGAGCATAACTGGAAACACTTTTTAATGACTTATACTAGGAATATTATGATAGAATCAGAATTCCAAGTTTATTTTATATTATATACTGGAGATGTTTCAAAATGAAGGATTTTTTTTTTTGATTATTTGAATACTTTCTTGTGATTTTACTACTCGTTTTTATCTTCTATAAGTATGAACTAATGAGAGAATTTTGTTCAAAGTTATGTAGGAAAAATACTTTTTTCAAATTCCTATATACATTATACAAATTATCATTTGAAATGGCAGAAACAGAATATTGTTTAGGAACAAACAGTTTATTAGGGTCTCAAGATTAGTGAGTATAGATCTGGATTTTATTTTTCAGGAGATAGCCAGTGGTGAAGACTCTGTTCACACTGAATGGGGTTATACCAATAATATGGTGAATTGCCTAGCAGATGACATAATCAGGGGAAGTGATATGGACTTTGGTTTAAACTTGAGGCATGCATCACTTTGCCCCCCTAATCACATTCCGAAACACAAAATTGGGATGCATGCTATGTCTATGTAAAAGTGAATTTTTATAGCAAATATCATCCTCAAAACTCCTATGGACTGGTAGTGTTACACAGTTACAAAATTTTTTTGAACAAATTAATTCCTTGACATCTTATTTGAAATTCACCATGGAGGAATCAGATTTATGGGTTTCATTCTTAGATGTATATGTTGAAAGATTAATGAATGATGCTGCGGTGGTGGTGCTGCGGTAGCGTTGTCACCTCACAGTTAGACGTTGCCCGTTCGATTCTCAGTTAGAGCGTCTTCTGTGTGACGACATGCGTGAATGGGCGTTCCTTCATTGAAGGTTGTGCGTTAGGCCCGGCAAGCCAGCACGTAAAACTCTACTGCCAATCATTAGCGGACCGGAGTTCCGCTGTGGCGACCCCTAACCGGGAAAAGCCGAAAGACACAAGACACACTGAATACGGGTGTTTACAGAAAATCATGCTATAAAAATTCACTCTTACATAGAAATAGCATGCATCCCAATTTTGTGTTTCGTAATGTGATTAGGGGGCAAGCGATGCATGCCTCAAGTTTAAACCCTACATCTGAAAGTTTTCAGAAAGAGCTCAAGGCGTTGAAGGGAAGACTGTTGGACAGGTCGTACAAACCTGAAGAGGTACAGGCAGGTGCTGATTATGTTAGCTCACTTAGAACTACTACTGCAGCACTGTATTTTTCAAATGGGGAGGTAAATAGGATGAATGACGAACATGATGGATCACACACTCCTGTAGCCAAGATCACACTCTGTTTTACACAGGATTTACATGATGTTAGAGATATTTTCTCAAAACATTGGGGGTTATTGACTGTAGATCATGACTTGAAGGAGATAGTAGGTGACAGACCCAGATTCAGCTTCAAGAATAGGACGAATCTGTACAGGTTATTATGCCATCCCAAAGCTTATAATAGCAATTCAGGTGAGGTTTGATCATGGGGTCAACCCCATGTAACAAATGTCATTTTTGTATGTATATGAATAATGATATTTGTTTTCAATATCCAGTAACACAGAAATGTTTTCAGTTTAAAGTGAGAGCGGACTGTCAGTCCGAGCACAGTTTATTTAGCCAGGTGTATGGCCTGTTCAGCGTTTTACATTGGAAAATGGACAGACGGCTCAAGGATAGAATTAGGAAGCACGTATATAACATGCGTATTGGGACCACCACAAATGCCCTCTTGAAACATGTTTTAGAAACATCTATATCACATGGTTTTAGGTTTCAAGTTTTACAGATGAACACACCCAGTGTTAGAGGAGGGGATACCAAGAATTATACAGAAAGATGTGAGCTTGACTGGATCATTAAACTGAGAGCAGACCAGAAACCTGGTCTGAATGATAAGAGCCCCATTAAGCCCTTGTTGAAGAACAGAAGACTAAAGGTTAGGATTTGACTTCCTTTGGTTCAGTATATATTCATTAAGACTGTGTGCTTTTGTAATTGTATCATTTATTTTTATTTTTATTATCATTATTATTTTTAGTTTACACACCCACTAGTGCTTGTTCTCAGTTTATATATATGCATTTATATGAATTTTAATATATATTATATTATGTTGAACTTGTTTTTAAATTTGATTGTTCTTTAAGTTAACTATGGTATGGGAAGTGATGTTGCTAAGATGACAACGTTTTACTGCCTATTTAAGTTTGAATCTTTACACTGATGAGTTTGTATTTGGCTTGTAAAAGCCCTTATGGGTAAAAGTGCTTGCCAGTTATTTCATTAAATCGATTTTCAGCAGTTTGCTGTTTCTATTTGTTTATTTCCCCACAGTTACGTTTGGATTTTGATATTTGGAGTACAGCCTTGCTTTGCTCTTCTGCTATTTTTATGTTTATTTGGATTATTTACTTTTGCACGAAGAGCATTTACTTCCTGGGAGCATTATTTTGGTTTTACATTTTGTTGCAATTTATATATAGTTCTTCAGAATTCATTTAAAAATCATCAAAAAATAATGGCTGCCACAGAACAATTATTATCAAAGTGATTAGTTATGTTTGCCACAAAGCAGGACAAAGGAAGGAAGGAGGGAATCATTATACCACTTGGAAACCTTATCATTCCCTCAAGTATAGCTCTTTTGAGTGTGTACATTTAACTCCCAGTGGGTGTGGCTTAAGCCTTTAAAAAATGAATTTATCACCTTACAGTTCTAACAAATACTCATTGACAGAGGTCAAATATCAATACAATTGTGTTTGCCATCATGTATGCTTCAAGATAAAATATTCTGATACCTTGTAAATACCAAGGTTTTGGAATTATTAATGCAAATATAAACAAGTAATATTTGACGCCTAGAGGAGCAGTAGGAGGTAACTGCAGAAACACCTGGAGGCGTCACTCAGCTGTAATGAGATAAGCAACCCAACTGTGCTGTATTTCTGCATACAGTGGATACTCATAAATCACCTGCTCATTCATGTTATAGATTGAAAACTAATTGTTAAAGATAGCTGTGCTTTGTTTGGGGAGTTTCTCATGTCCCCAGTTCTATGTGACTATGCATGTGGCATATATACTGTAAATCTGAATATGGAGGTTCCCCCAATGTGAGTGACATAGGGTGCCCCCCCATAAAAAATTATGTCAATCTGTGCCATTAGAATTAATGGCACTGAAGCTATAGTCCAACTGGGAAGATCAGGAAATATTATATGGGAGGTACAATGGAGCAAAAAAAAAAAAAAATTATGTACTTTACTACCTGTAGGGGGGAGCAAGGATCTGCAGGACCATCAGAGATTGCAGTATAGGGTAATAACACTGAAGAAGGACTTCAGGGGACACAGCTGTTTGTCATGTATGAAATGGAGAAGGTAGTCACTTATACAATATGGTTAGTGGAAAGTAGGGTGGATATTTAAGGGTGAGTTTTGTGATATTACTGGAAGCTGTTTGCTGTGTACCTGTGGTGGTGGTGCTGCAGTAGCATTGTCTCCTCACAGTAAGACGCTGTCTGGTTCAATTCTCAGCTAGAGCGTCTTCTGCGTGAAGACATGCATGAATGAGCGTACCTTCATTGAAGGTTGTGCGTCAGGGCTGGTAACTCGGCACATAAAAATCATCTCCCTGGACTACATGAAAAGAGACATAGAGGAGCTCTCTGATTATGTAGCCCAGGCTGGTATGACCCTGACCCTGAGCAGCATCTTGCCCTCACCAAGAATGATGCCACAATACAAAGACAAGATGATCAGCTTTAATAATTGACTCAAGTACTGGTGTCATTCTAAGGGGATCCAATGTTTGTCTGCTTGGGATGACATGTTGGACAAGCCACGCTGCTTCACAAGGGACTGCTTGCACCTGTCACCACTGGGCTTCCAGATATTGGCTAAGGCTCTTGCCATCCCCATAGTGCCTTTTTTATGCAAGGCTCAAAAGACAAACCCACCTCCTTAGAAAACAAAAATGGAAAAAAAATAAAGGTAATGCTGCTCAACGCCAGAAGTCTAAATCTCAAGATGCAGGCACTCGATGCACTCCTCAGTATGGAGAACATCGACGTCTGTGCAGTAACTGAAACCTGGTTCAAGGCTCCTAAGAGCACCCCAGCGCTACCAGGCTATATCTCGTATCATGCTTTTTGGCCCCAAAACCTGGGCCGAACCACAAAGGGAGGGGGAGTGTCCATATTCATCAAGGACACCCACACCTCCAGGTTAGTAGCAACACATGAAGCATCGGAGACCATACAGGTGCAACTAACCATAGGCAAAACTGCTATACAACTGGTAGCATGTTACAGACCACCCTCCCAATCTCAGGAACCCCACTTAGCCTTCCTGAAGACATTGGAGGATATGAATGTATCACAAAATACCATCATACTGGGAGACTTCAACTACCCTAACATAGATTGGGTACATTATTCTAGCCCTAACACCCTAGCCCAAAGGTTCTTGGAATTCATAAATTCAAATGCACTGGAACAACTAGTCACCTCTCCCACTAGGGGAGATAATATACTAGACCTGATCATCACAAACATGGGAACAAAATGCTCCACACCGGAGGTATACCCCTCACTAGTGAGATCTGACCACAAACTAATCACCCTGGATATATATATCCCACATCCACCCCCAGCACAAAAGACCACAGTGAAAAACTTCTCAAAAGCAGACTTCGCTCTTCTTAAGACTGAGATGGTATCCTTTAAGCCCACTGGGCCACTGGATACCACATCCCACAATGCTGAATCCTTCACAAATGCTTTCTATGGACATCTCCAAGAATGCATGGATCATGCAATCCCAAATAAATCCAAGTCCCTCTCCACCAAAGTCAAGCGTCCTGTATGGTGGACCTCAGCCATTAACAAACTGTATAACAAAAGAACGAAGCTACTGCACGACAGAGCAAAATCCCATAAAGGGAAGACATCCCTGATCAACACAAGCAGAAAACTACATTCTCTCATAAAACATCCAAGGCCAACTCTGAGAGAAAAATCACTAAGGACACTAAAGATAACCACAAAGCCTTCTTCAGCTATGTTAGAAACCTGGGCGGAAACCCTCAGATATTCTCAGAGTTAGTTCACAACAACAAAAAATACACTGAACCCACAGATATTGCCAACATTTTGGCTGACAGGTTCAGTGCAAATGTCTCCTCTCCCTCACCCCCAAAAGAAGAAATACTTATCCCAGCTGAATGTAATCTCCCTGTCATCTCAGATGTCCAGGTGAGAGCCGCCCTCAGCAAAGCTAAAAACACAGCATCAATGGGACCTGACGGTATCCCGGGTTGCGTGCTACGTGAACTCCAAGAGGAGCTAAACCCGCACATAAAAATGCTATTTAACCTTAGCCTTACTACAGGATATGTACCTGAACACTGGCGTACGGCAACAGTGGTCCCACTCCACAAAGGGGGTACCTCTACATTCCCTGGGAACTACCGCCCCATAAGCTTAACCAGCCTGGTCTGCAAAGCTATGGAAAGAATCATTATGGAACTCATAAACAGAGACATTGGGGACGTACAGACACTTGATCCCACCCAGTTCGGCTTTGTAAAGGGCAGATCCTGCCTTTTGAACCTGGTTGACTTTTTCGAAACAGTCACTAGAGCCATTGATGAGGGCAAAGCAGTCCATACAGCCTACCTGGACTTGGCTAAGGCCTTCGACACAATACCCCACTCAGGCATCATAGATAAGCTCAACAGCTTAAATGTAAACCCTTATGTCACTAGATGGGTTGCAAACTGGCTAAAGGACAGAACCCATAAAGTTAAAATCGCTGGAGCAATGTCAGACTCAAAGCCAGTCACAAGTGGTGTCCCTTCAGGGATCTGTCCTGGGACCCCTCTTGTTTGGCATTTATTTCTCAGATGTTAAAGCAAACATGGGAGGGTTGTGGCTGACAAAGTTCGCAGATGACTGCAAACTAGGTGCCATAGTTGATACACCAGCGGACACATACATCCTACAAAAAGGCCTCACAGAAACGGACAACTGGTGCCGGAGTCATGGCCTTAAACTAAATGCCAAAAAATGTATAGTCATCCCCTTTGGGAAAAACAAAGTACCCACAAATTATCACATAGACAGCAACCCACTGAGTACGGAAAAAGTAATCAGAGACCTAGGGACCCAAGTCGACAGCGACCTCTCATTTGACACCCACGTTGCCAAAATGGTTAGAAAGACATTCTACCTTGCACACCTTATCATGAAGGGATTCACATCCAGATCCAAGGATATCATTGTACCCCTATACTCCTCCCTCATCAGACCCATGATTGAGTACAATGCCCCATTTGGTATGTACCTCACCCGGCATTTGCAACAGCTGGAGAGACCACAAAAGTACCTCACCAAGAGGATCAAGGGTCTCCAACATATGTCTTATTCTGCCAGACTAAAGAAACTCCAGCTCTATTCAGTAGCATACCGCCTGCTCAGAGGTGATCTGTGCCTGACGTACAAGGCCATGTCCAATCAGGAACTGATGGACATGCTCCACCTCAAAAAATCCAATTCCATCAGAACCACGAGAGCTAAAGACTTAAACCTCGGCACAAGTATGAATAGGACATGCTGGAGGGATAGATTCATAACCCAGAGGCTTCCCATGCTCTGGAACAAAATCCCAGTTCATGTTAGGCAGAGCCCCTCACTAACTCTCTTCAAGAGAAATCTTGATGAGTGGATGGGAGATCGTAAGTTTACCCCAGGGGTCACATCTGTGTCACTACTAGACAGGGGCACAGTAAACTAATTCTATTATATAAGGGAACCTTCACTGTGTCACTACTAGACAGAGACACAATATTCTAAATCTATTCTGTGCATTTTTGTACCATTTCATGGGGTTTTAAAAGCCACATCACTATGGCTAGGCTTACAAATGCCCCAGGGCAGATAGCCTAGTACTAAACTATGAAACTATGAAACTACCAATTATTAGCGGACCGGAGTTCCGCTGTGGCGACCCCTAACCGGGAAAAGCCGAAAGACAGAACAACAACAACAACAACTGGAAGCTGTTTGCTGTAAAAATTATATAGCATTTTAGCACTGTATATTTAGTGTGATTTGCACATCCAAATACACACACAAATACACAGATGGAAAATGAAGATCCCTGTAAATAATTAAAAAATGTTGTTTTCCTCTATTATAGTTCATTCTCTTATTTAAAAGGGTGGCTTTATTTGTTAGAAGTGCTTCCATAGTGATCACAGCCTGTTGGTCAGTAATTCACAATGCTCATCATTCTCAGTGCTGCAGTAGACTTTGGCTATATGGGTTGCATCCTGTCTAGGATACAACAACCAACCAGACTCACAAAGTTCTGGCTCCCTCCAAACCCTACATTCTGACTGCTGATTGCCTAGCCCTTTGGAGAGAAATTAGGAGTCAGTTTCAGAGATCTTTCTTGCCACCTCCATTGGAAGCAGCTTTGAGGCTTCACAGGAGAAACAATTGACTTCAGGCTTCATTTCTGGCAAACAAGTCCCATTGGTGGGACCCTTCCACACAGAATGTATTGCCCTTTTTAGAAAATATTTCTATATTTAATTCGCTAACTAAAAGAGGTGTTTCCCTTTAAGAAATCTGGGATTTTTTTGCAATCAAAAGTTTTGAACAAGGCTTATTTTTAAGTATCAGGACTAATTTTGTGGTCAAAGTGTACTACTTTTCAGAACCTTTATTTGTGTCTACATGTTTTGGAATCAGGAAATGTTTTACTAGACATGATACATGTTTTAAGTTGAATGCTTGTATATGCTTTGTGACAGCTAACCTTCAGTTCTTTCTGTCAACGTACTTCAGAAAAGGGGCTTTGAGTTCTGACAAAGATTTTTGTGTACTGCGTGTGCCTTACTTTTGAAAGGGACTGTGTAGAGAAGTGTAAGTGTATGTGCTACTTGTAAACAGTTTTCTGACAACTTACCTTCAGACCGACCTGCTCCAGCACCGCTTACCAGCAATCAGATTTCATTCTTGGCTGCAGCATGGACACTTAATTCAGTCCTATTGGTTCTTCCATATCAAGGAGCTCTTTCACCACTGTGTGCTCAGACAGTGCCTCAGCTGTTAGTGAGTGACTCAGTAGTTGCCAACCATTTTTCCTCAGACTATTCACTTATTACTCTAGGTTCTCCTGATGTACCCCTTCAGTGACCTGAACAGGGGTCAACCATGTTCTCTACAGCTGTTCCAGTGTCAGAACCAGGCATGGGAGAACCATATTCTTTGGGTCTAGGAGAAACTGGGGGAGGTTCTTCTATTTTTTTAACAAGAAACATCTTTATTAAATTATCATGTATGACATAGGCACTCATATATTTATATAAATGAAAATAAACCATATTGGCATAATTTTAATTGCAAACATTATACATCACAAACTGTATTGACATAGTTATAGTTGCAAACATTATACATCATTTATAACTCATTCACTCTAATGGAGCTCAGGAAGTTTGCACTGTAACTTCCAATTGGCGGAGCCGAAGACTTTTGACAGAATCAAATTATATCCTCACATTTCAAACAAATGTTCATATATGTGGAACCATAGGGATTATGAAAGAAGTATAAATGGCAAATCCTTTAGTACAAACTATTTTTATAGTGGTGGCATTCTTTAGTTTCTAGGTCTTAAACTGAATTTCATAAGTCACAGTAAACACAGTAACTGTTATGTTTGTAATATTTTGTAGACAACTTAGAATATCTTAGCAACCACTCAAGTTACACATATACTACCAGCAGCATGTTATTCATCCAGGTAAGCGCTTTCATATGAGGCTAAGGAGTTCTGTCTGTGTTACTTGGTTGATGATCCACAAACAGCTGGTACGGTCCCCTTGACCCGAGATAGAGAGCCAATAATTTCTTCTTTTAAAAACACAAATTTATTCCAAAGTACAGCCAGTACACAAATGCGAATAAGATCAGGTTAAGCGCTTTCATCTGGTATTGCCAGATTTCTTCAGAACCCTTATTCACTTTAACTACATTGTTTATAAAGCATTTTTGGCGCCAAATTAATTAAATAAACACATCTAATTATCATAATAAAATTATATAAAAATACTTTTAAAAAAGTATTTTATAACAAGATATTTTATAAACAAGTATTATGAAAAAATATTATGAAAAAATATTTAGAAAAAATGTTTAAAAACATAAGTATGTGTTAAACATCTATATTAAATGACATTAAACCCTAAATATTATCTAAATGTCCCATACTAAAAAGTATAAATTAATCTGTACTGTTTTGTGTAGTGCATAAACACAAAATCCCATTTTTTGCAAATAAAACTCAATATTAGACTTACAATGTGTGTACTTGGTAAATGCATACATTCCTATAGTGCACTAAATACTAACAATAATAAGAAATAATGTAAATATTGATACCATTTAATACATGATAAACATTTCCTAGCTACAAATACATCCTACTGTAGAGCTAAAAAAGGCTTTAAACTAATATGGTCATTAATACCTGGGGGTGTGGTTGCATCCAAGCATATCTGCCATTTACTTTCAACCCATGCAAGGTATGTTTTCCAATTGCCTCCCCTATCCCCCATCTCAACCTGGTCAATAATAGCAAATATAAAAGTGTGGTCTTGACCATTTTCTATAATATGCTTACTCAACGCATTCTTAGGGTCACCTCGTTTAATTCTATATAGGTGCTCGTAGATTCGAGTCTTGAATTTCCTCTCGGTTTTCCCTATATAGTAAGCGGGGCACTTTGTACACATAGCTATATACACTATACGTTGTGTATTACAATTCCCTTTTCTACTAATTACCAAGGATCTAGTAATGTTTTTGATCCTTATTCTAAAATTTGTGTTTATATTCTTACATTGGTTGCACGTACCACATCGTGATGTACCTTTCTTTCCTGTGGTTTCTATGTTTCTTTTGCTTTGTTCTAATATTTTCTTTAAATTACTACCTGTTTTGTATACAGTGTTTAGTTGCATTCCTACTATATGTCCTATGGATACGGATGAAGACAACAACTCCCAATATTTCTTCAATATTTCAATCACTACATTAGTATAAGGATTAAACCTCAATACACACACTTTCTTCTCGTTGTCGAAATTCGTTTTGGGTTTGCAGATAGTATTCTTTCCCAACAGTGGGACATATTTATGCCCCCATTGTGTCTTAACAAAAGTTGTTACATTTTCTAACATAGCTTTAGGATAACCTCTATCCAAAAATAAGTTAAACAGTGTTTCTAACCCACTAATCATACATTCTTTAGTAGATGACATCCTGGCTACTCGAATGCTTTGACCTTTCACCACATTGCGAAGATGTGGGAGGGTGACAACTACTATAGTGTATGTAATCGTTGGAAAACGTGGGCTTTCTATAAATTTGAGAAGCAAAACCACTCCCTGTGTTACTTATCAAGGTATCCAAATATGCTATTTCAAGTTTGTTATGTTGATAAGTGAATCTCAAAAAGTCAGTGGTGTGATTGAAATAATCTATAAAGGATGGTATTTCATTAATTGGTCCTGTCCAAATAAAGAACATATCGTCCAAAAACCTTGTATACATTTTAATGTATTTGTAATATTCGCTTGGGAATATAAAATTGTTCTCCCACTCGAGCATAACTAAATTTGCGAAAATGGGGGCACAAGATGCCCCCATTGCAACCCCTTGAGTTTGACGGTAATATTCACCTGTGTGGTAAATATAATTATGCTCAAGGACTAGGCCCATCATGTCCATAATCAAGTTGATTCTGTCCCAGTTAAGCCCTGAATATTTAATTAGGCTGTTATAAAAAAATTCCAAACCTTCAGTCACTGGTATACTTGAGAATAAGTCCTGTACATCTACTGTTATAAAAGTAAGATTCTCATCCCATACTTCCATGGTGAGCTTACCCAAAAAGTCCCATGAGTCCTTTACTATGTGACTTGCTTTAGAATATACAGGTTTCGTCCAGTGGTCAATAGTGACCCCAATTTTGAAAGTTTTAGATTTAGATCCTGATAAAATAGGCCTGAAGGGGGGCTTTTCTAAATTTTTATGAATTTTAGGTATTCCTATAATGTGTGCCAAAATAGGATGGTCAGTTCTTAAATATTCATAAAGTTCACTGGTAATTCTGTTGTCAAGTAGATATTCTTCAAGTACCAAGTCAATACATCTATGTCCAATATTAATTTGGTTTAGGGACAACTCTTCGTAATTACCTGTTTCGTATAGGATGTTATGTATATCACTAAGGTACAATTTTCGATCATATATCACTATACCTCCCCCTTTGTCAGGCTTCATTATTCTAATCTCTTCATTAAGTAACAGTTCTTCCATACATTTTCTTTCTCCTTTATCTAAATTGTCATGAAAGTTAGTGATTCCTATAGTATTACACTTTATATCTCTATATAAAGTGTATATGTCTTTACACACCATTCTTTCATATAGGGCTACCTGTGTGTTCATAACTGGTATATATGTACTTTTCTTAACCAACTTGGGCTTATTGGTGTTAGTACTAGACTTGTTGTTATCATCATGAAATTGTATAGCTAGATTCAATCTTCTGCAAAATAGTTTAATTTCTTTTATAACATCAAACAGGTTGAAATGTACAGTAGGGATGTATTTCATTCCTTTACTAAACAAAGTTATTAATTCCTCAGTCACTGGTGTTTCTGTATAATTATATACTTTAAATCCCCCAAAACTATATATCCTAGGTACCTTGTCAGAGCACCCAGTGTTTGAAGGTTCAACTATCACCTCCCCTGCTTGTGTAGTAGTTGCATCAGTTCCTTTAGTTAGGGTTGCTGTAGATGTTGCTATAGATGTATGAAAAAGAGAGTAATCATTTAGGGTAGTAATAATAGTTTTTCCAAACTGACCTTTTAATTTCTCATCTGATGTCTCTTGGGTGCCGGGAAGTATCTCCCCCCTTGAAAATTCTCCTCATCATTATATCTAAAATTTTTCCTTCTACCCTTTGTATGCACTAACTCAAAATCAGTCTCACTATCCTGATGGTAACGTGGCCAAATATACGCTCTACCATTCCTGTACATTTCTAAATCCCTTTCAATTTTATGCATTTTTCTATTGTAAACATTTTTTACTTTATTTTTAGCATTATTAAACTGATTTGAATATAAATCGTACCAAACTGAAAATTTTTCATCATGTATAATAGTCTCATTAATCTCTTCCACCTCATGTAACAAAACATTCATTTTCTCCTCATTACACTTGATTAATTGTTTCATATACATGTAGCCAAACTCGTCGAGCATTTTGTTAAATACTTGTTCAGTTTTAGGGTTATACCTTATGCCCAGTGGGAGTTTAAAGAACCTAAGTCCCTTAGGAACAACTTGTAAAAGTAAACACTTTTCCAAATATGCATTGTCGATTCTAACGCTCCTCAATTGAATCAACTTCTTACCTAAGGAATAAATTCTAGATTTAACATCATCGTTCATAGCTGGAAAATGTTCCCTTCCATTATGTTTATAATTAGGTTCCATTAATTTAAGGAGTTGAATTGGCAACTTAGATTAAATGCCTCAAAATTCCCAGGGCTCAATGAGACTATCAGCATCACAAGCCTTCTCAAATTAAGAAGGGCAAAATTATGATAAAATTTTGGTTATATGCCAGATCCATTTTAGGACTAAATATTCCTTTATATTATAAGAATTTTTATTATACAAAAAAACTACTTGATTAAGAATATATTTATACATTATTTTAATTTTGCAAGAGTTTATAGCATTCTTTCTTTCAAAAATGAACCAATAATGTTAATGAAATGACATTCTTAAATGAAGTGATAACTATTGACACAATGTTAGAAGTAGTAAAAAATATGCACAGTTCATGTTAGATATTTTTAAATATTTAAAACATTAATATAGTTATTTATGTATTTATATATTTACATTATTATTTATCTATTTATTTACATATATTTATATATATTTAATATTCATACATCATATATTTATTAGATATCTATTTTGATGTTAACCAACAATAATATATTAAACATAGTTGGAAATTGGTAAACACAATAAGAATGTCGCAAAACAAAATTTATGTGTATGTTCACAGACACACAAATTATATGTCACTAAAAGAATATTTTTAAAAAAACTTTTAAAAAACTTTTTATTACAAATATTAATAGATTTTAAATCAAGGTTGCTTACTGTCAAATCAATATTAACAATACTGTAGCTTTAGCGTGATTTGGATAACATTTGACCAGATACAAAATTTCCCTTTAAGTTGAATAATAATAGATACGTTAGAAAAACTATCATTAACTTAAAATTTATATTTATGATGTTTGAACAAAGATAATGTGCAAGTAACAATATGTTACTTAGGTCCAGCATACATCTAAAAATATACTATATGCTATTAAAGGTTCCAGCTTGTAGGAACATATATTACGCGATCATCTTTTCTCAAACAATATTAATTCCAACATCTGAAGAGAATGAATCATTTAACACACTTTTTGCCTTTTAATAATTCACAGCTAACAAAACAAGCAGAAAATAAAATAAGAAGTAGAAGCCAGTTAATTTTATTTAAGAGCCAATATCTGGTTACACGGCCGAATGCACCCGCGGCAGTTAAAAGGACAGCGGGAGGGTTTTGTTAAAATACTACCTTTGATTCACATTTCAACACAAACATTGGGCTGAGGAACATTTTTAGTATTGAGTGCAACAGTTAGTTAGCTATAGCGCAAAGTACTACAAATCAGTTTTGTTTAACAAGTACAATTAACAGTGTTTTAGAATGTATTAAGACAGAAATGTTTTATAATAATGTTTGAAGAAAATTCATTTCAACTGAATACGCTCAGCAGTTGTTTTCTTAAAGCATTAAGGAAATATCATCCAATAATTGATTTATTTGGATTGTTAAACCTTTTTAATTGCATAATTGAATTAGTAGCATTGTATTTAAGCAAGCAAGGCAATGGTAACAATTTATCTTGAGAAAGCCCGTCATAGGAACGGGTGAAAGCGCTTGATTTATTCCTTGTTTTTACGTTGGATTCTACTACCACTGAGTGTTTTATCTTCCGTGTGTTTTTATTTTTGCTTGACATTAAAAAGAAGTTTATTCAACGGAGAAGTATTCCATGTCTACAAAATTTCTGAGAGTTGTAAGAAGAAGTTTATTGGGCATCTGTGCTTCTGCAAACTTTTTTCTAGCTAGGTTCCATTAATGTTTTCCCCACAAAATCATATTCCTCAGCCAAAAAATCATTTAGTACATTAGTTACATTCAGATCTTGCATCCGACAGTCTCTTGATTTAATGTTAAACATTTTTGGACTAGAAAATTGTTCATTAATAACAGTACCTTTTCCTGTGGCTTTCGCTTTGCTAGCGATCACGGAATATGTTTTAATTTCCTCTCGCTGTTGTTTTGGACGTGCCCCCATCCTTGCATTCTCCTTATTGGTATGAAAGAGGCTAAAGTCAAAAGTGAAGTCCGCATCCAACGACACGTTTGTGTTAATCTCTCTAATATCCAAATTCTGTTGATTATCCGGTAAAATATCACCACCTTGACCATTTAGTATCTCACTCGTGTTACTGTTAGTTTCGACTTCCACAGGTTCCGCCTGTAGTGCTGGAAAGTTTGATTTTAGTCCTTGTTTAGAGGTTTCTCCGCCATTCGCTACTGCTTCAGTTAGTTTATTCACTAATTCCAAAAGCTTGTTGACGTCGCTCTGAAGTGACGTTACTTCAGAACGAAGCGTGCTGTATTCCTCTCTACTCAATGGAGTCACCGGTACAACCGTATCTGCCATCGTACAACTAATAACTCAAAACAAATGGTGTGCACAACCAATAATCCACAAACAGCTGGTATGGTCCCCATGACCCGAGATAGAGAGCCAATAATTTCTTCTTTTAAAAACACAAATTTATTCCAAAGTACAGCCAGTACACAAATGCGAATAAGATCAGGTTAAGCGCTTTCATCTGGTATTGCCAGATTTCTTCAGAACCCTTATTCACTTTAACTACATTGTTTATAAAGCATTTTTGGCGCCAAATTAATCAAATAAACACATCTAATTATCATAATAAAATTATATAAAAATACTTTTAAAAAAGTATTTTATAACAAGATATTTTATAAACAAGTATTATGAAAAAATATTATGAAAAAATATTTAGAAAAAATGTTTAAAAACATAAGTATGTGTTAAACATCTATATTAAATGACATTAAACCCTAAATATTATCTAAATGTCCCATACTAAAAAGTATAAATTAATCTATACTGTTTTGTGTAGTGCATAAACACAAAATCCCATTTTTGCAAATAAAACTCAATATTAGACTTACAATGTGTGTACTTGGTAAATGCATACATTCCTATAGTGCACTAAATACTAACAATAATAAGAAATAATGTAAATATTGATACCATTTAATACATGATAAACATTTCCTAGCTACAAATACATCCTACTGTAGAGCTAAAAAAGGCTTTAAACTAATATGGTCATTAATACCGGGGTGTGGTTGCATCCAAGCATATCTGCCATTTACTTTCAACCCATGCAAGGTATGTTTTCCAATTGCCTCCCCTATCCCCCATCTCAACCTGGTCAATAATAGCAAATATAAAAGTGTGGTCTTGACCATTTTCTATAATATGCTTACTCAACGCATTCTTAGGGTCACCTCGTTTAATTCTATATAGGTGCTCGTAGATTCGAGTCTTGAATTTCCTCTCGGTTTTCCCTATATAGTAAGCGGGGCACTTTGTACACGTAGCTATATACACTATACGTTGTGTATTACAATTCCCTTTTCTACTAATTACCAAGGATCTAGTAATGTTTTTGATCCTTATTCTAAAATTTGTGTTTATATTCTTACATTGGTTGCACGTACCACATCGTGATGTACCTTTCTTTCCTGTGGTTTCTATGTTTCTTTTGCTTTGTTCTAATATTCTCTTTAAATTACTACCTGTTTTGTATACAGTGTTTAGTTGCATTCCTACTATATGTCCTATGGATACGGATGAAGACAACAACTCCCAATATTTCTTCAATATTTCAATCACTACATTAGTATAAGGATTAAACCTCAATACACACACTTTCTTCTCATTGTCGAAATTCGTTTTGGGTTTGCAGATAGTATTCTTTCCCAACAGTGGGACATATTTATGCCCCCATTGTGTCTTAACAAAAGTTGTTACATTTTCTAACATAGCTTTAGGATAACCTCTATCCAAAAATAAGTTAAACAGTGTTTCTAACCCACTAATCATACATTCTTTAGTAGATGACATCCTGGCTACTCGAATGCTTTGACCTTTCACCACATTGCGAAAGATGTGGGGAGGGTGACAACTACTATAGTGTATGTAATCGTTGGAAAACGTGGGCTTTCTATAAATTTGAGAAGCAAAACCACTCCCTGTGTTACTTATCAAGGTATCCAAATATGCTATTTCAAGTTTGTTATGTTGATAAGTGAATCTCAAAAAGTCAGTGGTGTGATTGAGATAATCTATAAAGGATGGTATTTCATTAATTGGTCCTGTCCAAATAAAGAACATATCGTCCAAAAACCTTGTATACATTTTAATGTATTTGTAATATTCGCTTGGGAATATAAAATTGTTCTCCCACTCGAGCATAACTAAATTTGCGAAAATGGGGGCACAAGATGCCCCCATTGCAACCCCTCAAGTTTGACGGTAATATTCACCTGCGTGGTAAATATAATTATGCTCAAGGACTAGGCCCATCATGTCCATAATCAAGTTGATTCTGTCCCAGTTAAGCCCTGAATATTTAATTAGGCTGTTATAAAAAAATTCCAAACCTTCAGTCACTGGTATACTTGAGAATAAGTCCTGTACATCTACTGTTATAAAAGTAAGATTCTCATCCCATACTTCCATGGTGAGCTTACCCAAAAAGTCCCATGAGTCCTTTACTATGTGACTTGCTTTAGAATATACAGGTTTCGTCCAGTGGTCAATAGTGACCCCAATTTTGAAAGTTTTAGATTTAGATCCTGATAAAATAGGCCTGAAGGGGGGCTTTTCTAAATTTTTATGAATTTTAGGTATTCCTATAATGTGTGCCAAAATAGGATGGTCAGTTCTTAAATATTCATAAAGTTCACTGGTAATTCTGTTGTCAAGTAGATATTCTTCAAGTACCAAGTCAATACATCTATGTCCAATATTAATTTGGTTTAGGGACAACTCTTCGTAATTACCTGTTTCGTATAGGATGTTATGTATATCACTAAGGTACAATTTTCGATCAT
The DNA here is from genome assembly GCF_019279795.1 of Protopterus annectens. NCBI lineage: Eukaryota > Metazoa > Chordata > Ceratodontiformes > Protopteridae > Protopterus > Protopterus annectens. The sequence goes on from NC_056733.1 coordinate 832,151,197, forward strand.
ATATCACTATACCTCCCTTTGTCAGGCTTCATTATTCTAATCTCTTCATTAAGTAACAGTTCTTCCATACATTTTCTTTCTCCTTTATCTAAATTGTCATGAAAGTTAGTGATTCCTATAGTATTACACTTTATATCTCTATATAAAGTGTATATGTCTTTACACACCATTCTTTCATATAGGGCTACCTGTGTGTTCATAACTGGTATATATGTACTTTTCTTAACCAACTTGGGCTTATTGGTGTTAGTACTAGACTTGTTGTTATCATCATGAAATTGTATAGCTAGATTCAATCTTCTGCAAAATAGTTTAATTTCTTTTATAACATCAAACAGGTTGAAATGTACAGTAGGGATGTATTTCATTCCTTTACTAAACAAAGTTATTAATTCCTCAGTCACTGGTGTTTCTGTATAATTATATACTTTAAATCCCCAAAACTATATATCCTAGGTACCTTGTCAGAGCACCCAGTGTTTGAAGGTTCAACTATCACCTCCTGCTTGTGTAGTAGTTGCATCAGTTCCTTTAGTTAGGGTTGCTGTAGATGTTGCTATAGATGTATGAAAAAGAGAGTAATCATTTAGGGTAGTAATAATAGTTTTTCCAAACTGACCTTTTAATTTCTCATCTGATGTCTCTTGGGTGCCGGGAAGTATCTCCCCCCTTGAAAATTCTCCTCATCATTATATCTAAAATTTTTCCTTCTACCCTTTGTATGCACTAACTCAAAATCAGTCTCACTATCCTGATGGTAACGTGGCCAAATATACGCTCTACCATTCCTGTACATTTCTAAATCCCTTTCAATTTTATGCATTTTTCTATTGTAAACATTTTTTACTTTATTTTTAGCATTATTAAACTGATTTGAATATAAATCGTACCAAACTGAAAATTTTTCATCATGTATAATAGTCTCATTAATCTCTTCCACCTCATGTAACAAAACATTCATTTTCTCCTCATTACACTTGATTAATTGTTTCATATACATGTAGCCAAACTCGTCGAGCATTTTGTTAAATACTTGTTCAGTTTTAGGGTTATACCTTATGCCCAGTGGGAGTTTAAAGAACCTAAGTCCCTTAGGAACAACTTGTAAAAGTAAACACTTTTCCAAATATGCATTGTCGATTCTAACGCTCCTCAATTGAATCAACTTCTTACCTAAGGAATAAATTCTAGATTTAACATCATCGTTCATAGCTGGAAAATGTTCCCTTCCATTATGTTTATAATTAGGTTCCATTAATGTTTTCCCCACAAAATCATATTCCTCAGCCAAAAAATCATTTAGTACATTAGTTACATTCAGATCTTGCATCCGACAGTCTCTTGATTTAATGTTAAACATTTTTGGACTAGAAAATTGTTCATTAATAACAGTACCTTTTCCTGTGGCTTTCGCTTTGCTAGCGATCACGGAATATGTTTTAATTTCCTCTCGCTGTTGTTTTGGACGTGCCCCCATCCTTGCATTCTCCTTATTGGTATGAAAGAGGCTAAAGTCAAAAGTGAAGTCCGCATCCAACGACACGTGTGTGTTAATCTCTCTAATATCCAAATTCTGTTGATTATCCGGTAAAATATCACCACCTTGACCATTTAGTATCTCACTCGTGTTACTGTTAGTTTCGACTTCCACAGGTTCCGCCTGTAGTGCTGGAAAGTTTGATTTTAGTCCTTGTTTAGAGGTTTCTCCGCCATTCGCTACTGCTTTAGTTAGTTTATTCACTAATTCCAAAAGCTTGTTGACGTCGCTCTGAAGCGACGTTACTTCAGAACGAAGCGTGCTGTATTCCTCTCTACTCAATGGAGTCACCGGTACAACCGTATCTGCCATCGTACAACTAATAACTCAAAACAAATGGTGTGCACAACCAATAATCCCCAAACAGCTGGTATGGTCCCCTTGACCCGAGATAGAGAGCCAATAATTTCTTCTTTTAAAAACACAAATTTATTCCAAAGTACAGCCAGTACACAAATGCGAATAAGATCAGGTTAAGCGCTTTCATCTGGTATTGCCAGATTTCTTCAGAACCCTTATTCACTTTAACTACATTGTTTATAAAGCATTTTTGGCGCCAAATTAATTAAATAAACACATCTAATTATCATAATAAAATTATATAAAAATACTTTTAAAAAAGTATTTTATAACAAGATATTTTATAAACAAGTATTATGAAAAAATATTATGAAAAAATATTTAGAAAAAATGTTTAAAAACAAGGGGGAGGTATAGTGATATATGATCGAAAATTGTACCTTAGTGATATACATAATATCCTATACGAAACAGGTAATTACGAAGAGTTGTCCCTAAACCAAATTAATATTGGACATAGACGTATTGACTTGGTACTTGAAGAATATCTACTTGACAACAGAATTACCAGTGAACTTTATGAATATTTAAGAACTGACCATCCTATTTTGGCACACATTATAGGAATACCTAAAATTCATAAAAATTTAGAAAAGCCCCCCTTCAGGCCTATTTTATCAGGATCTAAATCTAAAACTTTCAAAATTGGGGTCACTATTGACCACTGGACGAAACCTGTATATTCTAAAGCAAGTCACATAGTAAAGGACTCATGGGACTTTTTGGGTAAGCTCACCATGGAAGTATGGGATGAGAATCTTACTTTTATAACAGTAGATGTACAGGACTTATTCTCAAGTATACCAGCGACTGAAGGTTTGGAATTTTTTTATAACGGCCTAATTAAATATTCAGGGCTTAACTGGGACAGAATCAACTTGATTATGGACATGATGGGCCTAGTCCTTGAGCATAATTATATTTACCACGCAGGTGAATATTACCGTCAAACTCGAGGGGTTGCAATGGGGGCATCTTGCGCCCCCATTTTTGCAAATTTAGTTATGCTCGAGTGGGAGAACAATTTTATATTCCCAAGCGAATATTACAAATACATTAAAATGTATACAAGGTTTTTGGACGATATGTTCTTTATTTGGACAGGACCAATTAATGAAATACCATCCTTTATAGATTATCTCAATCACACCACTGACTTTTTGAGATTCACTTATCAACATAACAAACTTGAAATAGCATATTTGGATACCTTGATAAGTAACACAGGGAGTGTTTTGCTTCTCAAATTTATAGAAAGCCCACGTTTTCCAACGATTACATACACTATAGTAGTTGTCACCCTCCCCACATCTTTCGCAATGTGGTGAAAGGTCAAAGCATTCGAGTAGCCAGGATGTCATCTACTAAAGAATGTATGATTAGTGGGTTAGAAACACTGTTTAACTTATTTTTGGATAGAGGTTATCCTAAAGCTATGTTAGAAAATGTAACAACTTTTGTTAAGACACAATGGGGGCATAAATATGTCCCACTGTTGGGAAAGAATACTATCTGCAAACCCAAAACGAATTTCGACAACGAGAAGAAAGTGTGTGTATTGAGGTTTAATCCTTATACTAATGTAGTGATTGAAATATTGAAGAAATATTGGGAGTTGTTGTCTTCATCCGTATCCATAGGACATATAGTAGGAATGCAACTAAACACTGCATACAAAACAGGTAGTAATTTAAAGAGAATATTAGAACAAAGCAAAAGAAACATAGAAACCACAGGAAAGAAAGGTACATCACGATGTGGTACGTGCAACCAATGTAAGAATATAAACACAAATTTTAGAATAAGGATCAAAAACATTACTAGATCCTTGGTAATTAGTAGAAAAGGGAATTGTAATACACAACGTATAGTGTATATAGCTACGTGTACAAAGTGCCCCGCTTACTATATAGGGAAAACTGAGAGGAAATTCAAGACTCGAATCTACGAGCACCTATATAGAATTAAACGAGGTGACCCTAAGAATGCGTTGAGTAAGCATATTATAGAAAATGGTCAAGACCACACTTTTATATTTGCTATTATTGACCAGGTTGAGATGGGGGATAGGGGAGGCAATTGGAAAACATACCTTGCATGGGTTGAAAGTAAATGGCAGATATGCTTGGATGCAACCACACCCCCGGGTATTAATGACCATATTAGTTTAAAGCCTTTTTTAGCTCTACAGTAGGATGTATTTGTAGCTAGGAAATGTTTATCATGTATTAAATGGTATCAATATTTACATTATTTCTTATTATTGTTAGTATTTAGTGCACTATAGGAATGTATGCATTTACCAAGTACACACATTGTAAGTCTAATATTGAGTTTTATTTGCAAAAATGGGATTTTGTGTTTATGCACTACACAAAACAGTATAGATTAATTTATACTTTTTAGTATGGGACATTTAGATAATATTTAGGGTTTAATGTCATTTTATATAGATGTTTAACACATACTTATGTTTTTAAACATTTTGTTCTAAATATTTTTTCATAATACTTGTTTACAAAATATCTTGTTATAAAATACTTTTTTAAAAGTATTTTTATATAATTTTATTATGATAATTAGACGTGTTTATTTAATTAATTTGGCGCCAAAAATGCTTTATAAACAATGTAGTTAAAGTGAATAAGGGTTCTGAAGAAATCTGGCAATACCAGATGAAAGCGCTTAACCTGATCTTATTCGCATTTGTGTACTGGCTGTACTTTGGAATAAATTTGTGTTTTTAAAAGAAGAAATTATTGGCTCTCTATCTCAGGTCAAGGCGACCGTACCAGCTGTTTGTGGATTATTGGTTGTGCACACCATTTGTTTCGAGTTATTACTTGGTTGATGAGATATTTAAAAAAATGCGAAAATTATTTCTATTTAAATTAATATCATAAAAACAACAGTTAATATCTCTTTACCTGCACTAGACAGAGGTCAAATAGTAATGCAGTTGAGTTTGCTTTTATGTAAGCTTTAAGATGAAATCTTTTAAAACCATGTACATAGCATTATGTTGGAATTATTGATATAAATATGAATAAGCAATATTTGAAGCCTAGAGGTGGCAATAGCAGTTAACTGCAGATGTACCTGGAGGCATCACTTGGATGTAATGAGATAATCTATCCAGTCATTGACAATCAGACATTAAATAGCTCATTCAAATCCTGCCTTCTTTTAAACCTCGTTCCTCCTCTGCATGTATTGTTCCTACAATTCCCATTTTTCGTTTGTAATTTGCTTCTACCCTTTTCTAAAGATCCAAATTCTAGTTGTTTTATCTTTGTTACTACATCCATTACTTCTAGTAAAGTTGGTTTAGAATTTGATTTCCATTTTCTAGTAGAAAAACAACAGAAGAGGCTCGCCACATCTTAATCCAACCTAGTTTAATACAAGAATATTAACAGGAACAGGATCCAATGGTAAGCGCTTTCACGTTTTAAAAAACTTTTCATCGGACTTCAGTACAGCTGTTCACTTCCCTCTAACTTTTATACTACCTACTAAACTCATTCATCCAATCTCTCATTGCATATCATTATGACCTCATAAAAACAATTAGTCTTCATAAGACAGATATACATATACTATCCTACTTATAAAACAATTATATAACCTATATATAAAAAACATACATATAAAAATGTACTAATAGAGTATACTATTTAAATGCAGAATAAACACAATATAAAATACATTAAATACAAATATAGGAGTTAAAAACCATGTACCTAACAACTATAATAAACTTATACAATCGCATGACCTGCAAATTCATTTCATAACTTAAAATACTAATACATTAATATTTTCATAACTCTCAATTATATATAGTATAGATGCTGGCTATTTGTTCAATATACTAACCATATAAATGTATGTACGGCATAATTGTAGTACTTAATGTGCATAAGGCCGTGCTGCTAAAAAAGGTTTAAGTGATACCTTGTCATTTAGACCATGTGCTTTGTGTGTTCGCAGTCTCATTATCCATCTATTCTCTTGTTCTTCTGTATAGTTTTTGATATCCCTTAACCTACCTGCTTTCTTAACCAACTCTAAAGCTTTAAATTTAAACTTATGTGTAATACCATATCCCATAACATGCCTTGCCAAAGCATTTCCCTCATCTTCCTTATTTATGGCATACACATGCTCCCTAACACGTTCCCTAAGGGTTCTATTTGTCTTTCCCACATAGAAAGACTTCATAACTGACACTGAGCTTGATATACTAAGTCCCTAGATCTGCAGTCTGCATAGTATTTGAAAATATATTCCTGTCCAGTATCTGGATGTATAAACTTATTGCCATTTGCCATAAACATACACTGGTTACAATGTCTACATGGGAACATCCCTTTCCATTGAGAATGTATTTCATCTTTTGTATTTTCTTCGTAGCATAATAATCTTTTTAGTGACTTCATGTTCTTGTAGGTAAAATTGGGTTTTGGCCCAACTAATTCAGTTATCTTATCATCAATGGTTAGCAGTCTCCAATTATTATTTATTATTTCTTTGATTTTCAAGTTCCTATTAGTAAAAGGAATTACCAACCTATTTTTCTTATCCTCCTGTTCTACTCTACAAGTCTTCCTTTCATTCCCTCTATTTTTGTGAAAAAATGGTTTACCCTTTTCTAACCTTTGCATGGCATTCTCCTTGAGTATCCTATCTACTTCTTTCTTAGGATGACCTCTTTCTATAAAATTGTCTGCCAGTGTTTTTTGTTGCTCTTGATATCTATCATCATGGCTAGTTAGCCTAGATACCCTTAGTGCTTGGCTTTTTATAATATTTGGATAGATGTGTCCTGGATGCATGCTGCCACGATGTAATAAATTATTCCTCCGGCAGGGTTTTCTATACATATCAGTTCCTATTTCACTGGCTTTCTTTGTTAATTGTACGTCTAAAAATTCTATCTGTTGTGATGAGCTCTTACATTCAAACATTAAAAAGTTTGTTGTCCCAGTCACATAAGTAACAAAGTCATCTAACTGTTGTTTGGTACCACTCCAAATGAAAAAAATATCATCTACAAAGCGTCTGTAGTATCTTATGCATCCATTGAATAATGCATCACCCAAAACATAAGTGCCTTCCCAGTATGCCAATACCAGATTTTCTAGTAATTACTTTTTGTCACCCACCATAATTAGATCCAGCAGGGCCTCACCATGTCTAGGCTATTCCAATTCTGCATCGTAGCCGAAAAAATAATTTCCTTAGTTACACCAATTTGCTCACCCAGTATCTCTGATAGCATTCTGCAGGGAATATTTAAAGTCTGCCAACTCATTACATTCTCAGAAAATATGTTCCCAGTTATCTCTTTCTTCCTTATCACACCTCCAACATTTGCTGTCCACCTGTGGAAAAATTCTTTAGAGTCCACTTGAGATATAAAAATACCTATATAAACACTTTCAAGCAAAGATTCTAAATCTTCTAGACTGTGTTGCATATTTGGGAGCCATACATATATCCCCCATTGTTTCTTTGTGAATTGCTTATCCAGTTTCTCTTCCCAATCCTTTCTTACCTACTCTGATTGATTCTTATAGTTACCATGCAATATTTTGTATGTGCTATAAATTATTCCTTTTTTACCAGCAGCTTCTGTTTTACATTCTACTAAAAACTCTACCAGTGCTGATCTTTCACTTTGGATCCCACTATTTCTTTCTCTTTGCTTAAACTCTGATATCAATACTTGATAGGGGAAGGCAATCTATGTCCTGCAATCCAAATAAATTATTGCCCTCTTCCCATTCTATTACCCTTCCCTCTCTAATTATTTGTTCCCAATACCTTGGTTATTTTACCAGTTTTCTCCAAAAAATTCCAGCCCCCTTTTGCCTATTGTCTGTATCCCTAATTGCAGTCATCCCTATTGGCAGAATCTCCTTACTCCATTCCCATGCTGGCTTAGTTCTTAGAGTACTTTCTGCTACTTTATGAATATAATATTCTGGATGGTCATTGCTATTTTCCTTAAGGAACTGCATCCAAAATCTCAGTCTCTCCTTGTTTCTTGAGCTTCCCCCATTTTATCATCATTCCGTTCCACTTTGAATTATAGGTTTTTGTGTGTGCTATGTATAGGAGCCTTAACTATGTAGCTCTGAAATACCCCTTCAGTTCAATTGGAAGAGTCAGCTTATCCCACTGGACTCTTGCCATCTTCCTCGCTCAGGTAAAATCCTTCATCTCTTATTAATTGCTATCCACAGCTTCTCCTCTGGTTGATAAAAATATGCCTGACCTGTGTATGAAACTAAAGGGACTAAAAACATTTTAACTGCTTGTATCTTGCTATCCATATCCATATAGCAGAACTTCCGATTTCTCAGTTTTTGTATTACTTTTTGTTTTGTCTCTTCCCACATATCCTTAGCTGCCAGACCAGAATCCTTTTTAATCAATATTCCTAAGTGCTTCAATTTATCATGTCCCCATAAATATGGATATTGCTGAACCAGTTTGTGTGTGGGTATATTTTATTTATTTATTTATTTTACATTTGTTGACGGGCTAGTCCAACTGGATTTATGTCCATTTTCAGTGGAGGCCCGGGGAGAAAAGCTCCAGAGGTACAAAAAATTTTACAAATACAAATTTTACAAATACAAATAATACAAAGTACAAGTATGTTATGCAATGGGAAGAATGAAATGCAATCATATATATTAAAGGTCTTAATGAACTAAATAAGCTAACTTTGAAAAAAAGGCCTGAGGAGAAAAGCTCCAGGGCTAAAACAATTTACAATTACAAATATTGCATAGAACTAATGTGTTATATAAACACGTATATTATAGTTCGTGTCTACCTGGAAAAGGGTAAATTAGAAAGAGTTTAAGTTAGAGGTTAACTCTTAGCAATACAATGGAAGGTCAAAAATGTTAAACTGAATAGTGTAATATTTGCAGAGTAAAGGGAAAATTTGTTATTTGGCGAGTTAAGGTAGGTGCAAGGGTAAAAGTGGTTAAGGAAGGTTAATGATAGAGTAAGGTACTAACAGGTTAGTCTGGGTTGGTACAAGAGAAAAGCCAGAATTTATTAAAGTGTCTTAATAGTTGTTTCTTAAAGAGTGGAAGAGTGGACAAAGAAGAGATATCAGATGGAAGATTGTTCCATATTTTACCTACTGAGTTAGAGAAAAGGCAGTTGCCTGCGGAATTATTAGTTTTGGTAATATTAACAAGTAGTTTATCAGAGGAACGTAGTTGTTTCAGGTTTGTGTAGGGAGTCAAGAGGGTATAAAGAGCTGGTGTTTTAGTAGGTTGGTATAGGATTTTGTGTGCTATTAAAAGTTGTTGAAAAATGAGCTTGTTAGGGAGTTCCAGCCAGTGTAATTGTTTAAGGTTTAGACAGTGGTGGGTTCTAAATTGGGATGAGGTGGCAAATCTGGCAATATTATGATAAGATGTAGTAAGTTTCTTAAGGTTACTTTTAGATAGATTAGTATAAATGGGGAGGCATACAGAAGGGTCGAGATTAGGTGTATTTGGGCTAAGGTTGTTCTAGCTTCAGGTGTGAGGAAGGGCTTTATTCTGTACAGGGATCCTATTTTCTTATTAACTGCTTTTATAGTACTGTTGATTTGAGTATCATAGTTAAGATTATAATATAATATACAGCTATTGCCTTTGTTTCAGCTTTATTAATTTTCTATCCCGCAAAGATTTGAAACTGCCTCAAAATGTTCTGCAACACTGAAATGTTCGTTTCTAGTTTTTATCAGGTATAGAATAATATCATCTGCAATAGAGCCAGCTTTTCTTGACTACCATACCAATTAAATACTTGAATTTCTGAGTCTCTTATTTTCTTTGCCAGTGGTTCTAAATATAGTGCAAATAGTAAAGGGTAAGAGGATACTCTTGCCTGGTTCCTCTGCTCAAAAGGAAATTATCAAAGAGGAAGCAAACCACTTTAATTTTTTGCCTCCAATCCTGCATATATCCTCCTAATCAACCTTATAATTTTATCAAGGAATGCAAATACTTCCATTGCCCTGCTCATAAACTCCCAGCTTACTCTTGTCAAATGCTTTCTCAGCATCAAAATTCTTCTTGGGTTGGTCTGGAAAAAAGACCTATTGCCATTAGTAAAGTGTTATCCCTTAGTCTTTTTTCTTCCAGTGAAGTCAAAAACAAAAAACAAAAAGTTAGACATTACTAATCTAAGGATGAGGTTTCTATTCATAAAGATGATTTATAGGGGTGTAGTGGCTTCCACCACCCACATTAATGGATGCAGGGGGCTTGCTTCCTGCACATATAAAAAAAAAAAACAAAAAAACAAAAATTATGTATAGTGTGTAACAATGTGTTTTAAAGTTAACTTTTTTAAGTGCTCATCACAGTTATATTTTTATAGTTATGGGACTGACAATATAAAGTCTCTAACTTACAATGGAACCAATATCACACACACACAAGCACACAAGTACACTTGTGCATCTACTAGTTCTGTGATGTATCCTAAATGTTAAAAATTTTAAATTAAAATTGTAATGCAGAAGGTATTCAGATCTGCAGAAGCATGTCCTTAGAAAAGTTCACTCTGTGTTTTAATAGGAAAAGTTTGGAACAATATCACCAGAATATTTTCTTTTTCATACTTTTGAAATTGGAAACCCTGCTTACACTTTTGTTCCAGTTTGCCACAGAAAGTATTCATAGCATCATTCAGTTATGTAATCCTGACTTTCATCGGACCTTCAGGGATAGGAATATGGGGCTGTATATTCTATTTTCATCATATACAGAATATGTAAAATATTTTATTAATTATTTTACATTTGTTTACTGGGAAAGTCCGACTGGATACAGTTCCTTTTTCAGTGGAGGCCCAGGGAGAAAAGTTCCACATTTGCAACATGACAATTGTACAACATATCAAAGCATTAAAACAGAGAAGTAACACACAGATACAGTGTAATACATACAGAGTTCTTAATACATCAATTTTACATATATATATAGATTAAGGTTTATACACATTTCTAATAATATAGCATACTGATATGTCTATCTGCCAAAACCTTTATGTATGTGCATAACTGTGGAGAGATAACACAAGTAAATAATACTATATTATCAGGGAGAGATAATAATAAAGAGAAAATAGACCAGTTACTAACTGAGAAAATTTGCTGGAAGTTTTTGGGTCAGAGATTGAGTCAGACTAATTATTATGAAGGAAAGGATGGTGTGGAGAAGATAAGAAGAATAGGGTAGAGAGGATAGAGGAGTTAGATAGTGGGGGGGGGGGGGTTCAAGAAGGCACTCATAAGTTATCCAGGGTTGGTGCATAAGCATAGCTTTGTATTCAATAAATGGGATGTGAGTCTTTTTTTAAACTGCAGAGCGTTTGTAGTTGTTCATATATCTGTCGGCAATGAGTTCCAGATTTTGGCTATGCATGTAGAATAGAGGGAATCTCTAGCAGCATTGCTGGATTTGGTAACTTTTAAGAAGGATTTATTATTTGAGCATAAAGACTGGCTACTAATGTAGGGGAGTAGAAGGTTTTGCAGAATAGGGTTTTTTTCAGGTTGATTTAGAAGTGTATGGGCCAAAGTAAGTTGGTTATAAGATAAGAGCTGGGGTAGTTCTAGCCAGTTAAGTTGTTGGAGTGCAAGGCAATGGTGTGTTCTAAAGTTAGAGTCTGTTGACAACTTTGCGATCTTATTAGTCTGTTGCAAACTTTGCAATCTTATTACAGCGGGTATCTAATTTTGCTAGGTCTAATTTTTTTAAGTTTGTCAGAATGGGTGAGGCATATAAGAGTGTGGAGATCAGGTGTGTTCTTGCAATGGTAGCCTTTCAGCTATTGGTTAGGTATTGTCTATTTCTGTAAAGAGTACCAAGTTTTTTGTTTACTTTCTTGACTATCTGGACTATGTGTAGGTCGCATTTCATAGTGTTGCCAATAACAACACCCAGAAGTATAGTCTGGTAAATAGGAGAGATGGTGGTGTTGTTTTAGATGTGATCTTAAATGGAGAGAGGGGATCTATAGCTCTCATGGCTTGGAATATCATGAGTTTGGTCTTGTTGGGTTTAGAATAAGTTGAGCTTCAGAAAGCTATGTTTCAACTGCAGAGAGGACTGCTGCATTAGTTGTTTTATCTGTTGGAGTGATGAAACAGTGCATATTAATGTAGAATCGTCTGCATATTGGACTAGGGAGGCATGCAGAGTAGCGGTGTGTAAATTGTTAGCGAAAAGTGTGAAAAGGAGGGGGACCAAGAATGGAACCTTGTTTTACACCCAGAGTAACTGACAGTAGAGAGATGTACTTTGTTGCCATTTTACAGCTTGCTGGTGCCCTGTTAAATAGTCTTTGAACCAAGTAATTGTGGATTGACTAAGATTTATTTCTAAGAGTACTTGTATACATTTGTTATGACTGATGGTATGAAATGCTTTAGCTAGATCGAGAAAGATGGAGGATAATATTTTACCATTGTTCACATGTTGATTAATGATGTTTGTGAAACTCATTAGGGTGGAAGTAGTGTTGTGGTAGGGCCGAAATTCATGTTGGGTTTTGGATAGCAGGTTATCAAGGAGATACTGCATAATTTGTGAGTGGATGCATCTTTCTAGAACTTTAGACAGGGGTGACAATATAGCTATTAGACTGTAATTAGACAGTTCTGATGGATCAGTTTATTAAGATGGATACTGGGTAGGAGATGGCATCTACAGCCAGACTGAGATATTCATCTAGTAGGTTATCAGCTGCTAGGGGTGTTGGTTTGAGTTTTTTCAGTAGTTTTCTTTATAGTGTCTGTTTGCACACATTGGAAATCAAAGGTGCAGCTATCTGAGCTTGCTGTGGGAATTTCTGTGAAGGTGGTGTAACATAAATTATTTGTGAGGGCTAGTACGGACTCTATGAAATACTTATTAAACTGCATAGCTATAGAGTCTGAGTTGTTAGTGGTTATAGGGTTGGGAGTACTGGTGTTTCCAGGCTGTAGGATTTTATTAATAGCAGACGAAAACATCTGAGGACTGTTTTGAAGTTTAGTTCGAATGTATTGGTAGTGATTAATCTTGTCCTGTTTGATTTGTTTTTTTAGTTCTATTTCTAAGTTCTTGATATCTGTTTAGTCACTTGTGTTTTGCTTTTTTGTCACAGATTCCAACCTTTATCTGTCTCATTTAATAGTGATCTGGGTTCTTTTATTAACCATGAGGCCTAGTTGGCTTTTATTCTTATTGTACTTGGGGAGCTACTCTATTCAGAATGTTCAGGAAAGTTAAGTTGAAGTATCCCATAGCTTCATCTAGGGGTAGATGTTTCAGTGGTTCCCAATTACAGATATGACATTTTGAGTTTTATAGTTTTTTTTGTTCCTAATTTCATAATAGCTGATAAGTTTTACTGGATTTATTTGCTGCCTAAGTAAAAAAAAGTTCATAGGTTCATAGGTTCATACTAGGCTATCTGCCCTAGGGCAGCCCTAGGGCATTTATAAGCCTAGCCAGAGTGTGTTCGGCTTTCGCCACCCATTTTAAATTAATTTTGCTATGCCCTTTTTCGAGGTTAGTATACTGTGCCTCTGTCTAACAGTGACACAGAAGTGATACCTGGGGTAAACCTACGATCTCCCATCCACTCATCAAGATTCCTCTTGAAGAGAGTCAGTGAGGGACTCTGCCTAACCAGGACTGGGATTTTATTCCAGAGTGAAGGGAGCCTCTGGGTTATGAATCTGCCCCTCCAGCATGTCCTATTTATTTCAGTGCTGAGATTCAAGTCTCCCGAGCACATAGCTCGATGGGATTTGGATTTTCTGAGGTGCAGCATGTACATTAATTCCGTGTTGGACATGGCTTTATACGTCAGGCACAGATCGCCTCTGAACAGGCGGTATGCCACTGAGTAGAGCTGGAGTTTCTTTAACCGGGAAGCATATGGCATCTGTTTGAGCCCTTTGATCCTCTTGGTGAGGTACTTTTGGGGTCTTTCCAGTTGCTGCAGGTGTCTGGTAAGGTACATCCCAAAAGGGGCATTGTACTCAATTATGGGCCTGATGAGGGATGAGTAAAGAGGCATGATGATCTCCCCTGATCTAGATGTGAATCCCTTCATGATTAGGTGGGCTATATAAAATGTTTTTCTAACTACTTTGGCCACGTGGTTGTCAAATGAGAGATTGCTATCAACTTGGGTCCCCAAGTCCCTAATTACTTCTTCTGTACTTAATGAATTACCACCTATGTGGTAATTTGTGGGCACTTTGTTTTTGCCAAAGGGGATGACTATACACTTTTTGGCATTTAGCTTGAGGCCATGGCTCTGGCACCAGTTGTCTGTTTCTATGAGGCCCTTTTGGAGGATGCTTGTGTCGGCTGGAGAGTCGATTATGGCGCCCAGTTTGCAGTCATCTGCGAACTTGGTCAGCCACAGTCCTTCCGTGTTGGCCTGTACCTCCGAGAAATATATAGTTGGAAGATGATCACTGAGACCATCTGGAAGATAACCAGCATGTAAAGACAGAGAAGGTTGTTGTGTCTTTCGGCTTTTTCCCGGTTAGGGGTCGCCAGAGCAGAACTCCGGTCTGCTAATGATTGGTAGTTGATTTTTACTTGCCGAGTTGCCAGCCCTGATGCACAACCTTCAACAAAAGTATGCCCATTAACGCATGTCTCCACGCAGAAGACGCTCTAACTGAGATTCGAACCAGACAGCGTCTTACTGTGAGGTGACAACTCTACCGCAGCACCACCACCGTGGGTCAAAAGACAGAGAAGGTCTGTTTGTTAATATCCAATCAAAGATGGATTGCCTGTTTGATGTTTTATCAGTTCTAGTGGGGGCTTGAATGATTTAGGTGAAGCCATAGAGGTTTATGTGATTTGAAAGGTTTTGTGAGTTACAAGTATTGCAATCTATGTAGAAGTCTCCCATAATACTGAAAAATGTCTCTCCCCATTATCACTGCTGCAGAATAAAAGTCCAAAAAGAAATCTTTGTTTTCCCACCATAATGTCACAGAGGAAACCAAAGGTTTGCTAGATGTATTTTTGTTGTTTTATGGATTAATTGGTTTATGTTTCCAAAAGCATTTCTTCTTCATGCTGCTTTTACACAGTGCCTCAGTGTAATTTTACCAGAACTGATGCATGCTAAGGAGTGTGTTAAGAAAATTCTCATCATGTAGAATCATCACACATTAAAGGTGTGTGTGTGTATGCATTTATACACACACACACAATATATATATATATATATATATATATATATATATATATATACACACATACATATATGTATATATTATTTATTTATTTATTGACATTTGTTGTCCGGGAAAGTCCACTTGCCCAGGATCCTGGAGGCCCAGGGGGAAAAGCTCCAAAAACAGTTACAGACATTTTTAAATAACATCAGCTTTAAATAGTATAGGCAAGATACAGGTGTTGAATATTACAAATGAAGCAGAGATATAATCCATCTAATCTAATGTGCAAGTCTTTGAGTACTTCAATTTACACAGTCACATAACAAAAAAAAAATTATGTATGTTAATTATACCGATATGAGAAAAAAAATAGGTGCAATTCATCAACTGGTGGTGCATCGAAGTACAGTTTCAAAGGGGCTAAGAATCGAATGTAACCATAGTGAACCTGCATCTCTGAACACCGAGCGGCACATGAAATCCAACGGTCACATTTTCATAACCGCGAATTTAGAACCATCGGTATTAACACTGTTCAAAATGGGGACGTGAAATCATTTTCACTTTCCGCACACACACACGCACACACACAATATATATATATATATATATATATATATATATATATATATATATATATATATATCTATAAATGATATGGAATTCCCTCAAAATAAATGTTATCTTACTTACTTGTAGAATAATTCTGATTAGCAAGTGTCAAAACATCTTTGTGCATTAGTGCTATGACAATATCATAGTTATTTTTCTGTCCTGCATTAATATGGATCATGTTGCATTTGAAGCCCTAAATCATATTATTTGCCTGAGGTTAATGTTAACACAGCTTTCTAGACCTTAACCTGTTAGGAGTATGCATTCATGAAATAGAATACTAGTCTGTAACATATAAAAAGGACAGAAAATCTCTGCCTAGATAATTATCCAAGATAATTTTCAGACCTACTAAAATCTATATGAACCTAACTGCATTTTCCTCCTTGGCCAGGGGATGGAAACCTTAGACCACAAATTTATGATCAGCATTCTTGCCAGAGCTCTTTAGTTGGGTGTTTCATGCTTTGAACACTGTCACATGGAAGAAGCTAATTTAAAGAATTATTTATCTTTCTACAGAAATAAAGCACAAAACTGTAAAATCATGGACAGTGTGAACTCTGGTTGTTCGTTCACGATTTATTACATTGATTGCATGTTTTTCAATAGTCTCCTAGTTATTACAAAAATCTTAAAATAAATTTGCTAGTGAGGCAACTTTGAATATTTATCTCCTATAACTCACATTACTTTCTTAGAATAAAAAATGCCAACGGGAGCAGGTACTAAGACAAGAAGTAGCACTGGTTAGTTTTTGTTCTCCACCGCTATCCTATTATCTTGTCCTGCTTATTTTTTCACAAGTAAAAAAAAAAGTCAAAAGTAACTTTATTGTCATTTAGATCTACACAAGTATAGATTAAATGAGATTCTGTGCATTCAGCTCATCATGGGACAGACAAAAAAGAAATCACATACATAGACATAATTTAAAACAACATAAAATAATACTACCACCATCTTATAAATCAACTCTACGTTTAAGTATATAGCTATATATGGTTCTAGAAACACACACTTATGATACTAAAAACACACATCTAGCAGCAAAGTTCAAGTAATAGTATTGCACATGAACCATGGTCCAATTTATGGGTGAACAAGCACATATTAGTAGCAGCTGAAGAAAAAATATTGCACCTGGGTTAGTAGTATAAATTATAATGGTTGGCTGGGCTTAATAAATAATAGATAAAATAATATCTCACAGTGATGGGAAGTCCCACCATCCTGACCTTTCAATGATCAGACCTAATGTTGGAGTTAAGAAGTCTGATCACCTTCGGATAAAAACTGTCTTTGAATTTTTTAAACATTTATTGCTGATATGAAAATAATTTCAATTTGCAGTGATGGTAATTGTAGGGTATACGTGTCTGGAAAAGGAAGGGAATGAATGATGTAGTGGAGGTGGTATTTGCCCAGAAAGAGATAATGTATACAGCGGAAGGATAGATGATGTCTAGGAGGATGGTCTGCTTGATATAGTAACTTTGAAGATGGAGAGTTGGCTGGGGACCCTTTGTGGCTGGCTATACTACAGAAGCCACCTGATGCAAGAAGCAGGAATGGTAATATACTAAGAAATATAACTAAAGGTCACACAGTGAAGAAGAGAGTGATGCTTCTGGGATACTTTATCAGATGTAAATGTAGCAGTGTCTATTTATAGTATGGTAATTGATAGAGGACTAATAGAAATGCTGACGGACTCTGAATTCAAACAGAGGGTGGTGCTGCCAACAAAGAAAGCTAACATACTTTAACTAATCGTTAGTAATGCAAGTGGAATGACTGGGTTAGAATTATGGAAGGTGATAGATGACAGTGATCATATGAGAGAGTGTTACATAATACTGCAGCAAGGGGTGAGACAGACATTTGAAATAAAGTTTTTGGACTACTGGATGGTAGAACTCATTTTACTAGAAAGTTCAGGAAGATAAATAGTCAAGAGAGGAATGGTCACCTGTAGAGCTGATGTCACCTTAAGGAAGGATTAATCTAGGGAGTGGACAGATGTATAGTGAAGACCAAATGCAGTGAGGTAAAAAAGCCAAGTGTGTCTAAATAAGTTATGTGAGGTGGTTACTAGAGGACCACTGATGACATTATGGCATACAGAGGAGGGAGAGGAAGAAAAATCCCTAGAGTGTAGCCAAGGAAGAAATAGTAGCTGTGGTGATCACAAGACCCTAGCAGACATATGTAGAAATAAAACTAACTACTGAGTAAAGGCTTTGCCACTGTATTACTGTGCTAAAAGCAAACCTGCTTCCTATTTTCTAAATGAGACTCCTAAAGTCCTTCTCCTTGATTTACAATCTTATGCAGCTGAATCACCTTCCTGAACTCATATTCTTATTAATCCCCAAACTCCACACGTACTCTTTGAAAGTCCATTCAGGATACTCTGGCCTTCACATACCACCACCACTGTTTGCTTAAAGTGTGTACACTAGACATGCACGTCATTGTATCACTAGAGAATGTTCTGGTCTGGTGTCATCTAGAATGCTTTCTTCAGTTTTGGGGACTAAAATGGGGAAGGGATATCAAACTGAATGAAAGTGTACTGCGGAGAGCTACCAAAAAGGATACAGGAATGGGGGCACAGCCTTTGAGGAAAGATGCAGGGTACTTGGAATGTACACTCTTGGGGAGAGAAAGGGTAGGTTGGCAGCAAATAACTGAAGAGAAATAATGGGGCAGGGGTAAGGGCATGGGTGGGGCTGTGTGTATGGGAAGGTTTAGACTAACATTAGAAAATCTTACTTTGTAGAGTTGGTGGTATGCATGTAGCTTTATGGATATGTTTAAAGGAGTGTATGTCAAAATACCTAAGACTCAAAATATCTAAAATCTAAATATCAGAACCAATAAAATGAAAATAAATTGAAAAATGAAACATATTTTACACAGGAGGCAAGGCCCCCTGCACTCCTACACTGTCTGCAACTGATATATACCAACCATTTGATGTTCTGACTTCCATATATTTTAAGCCAGCAACAGCTTTTAGATACCTAAACTACAGATCAAATGAATGCAACCCATTTAGAGGTATGATGTGATATAGCTGTGAAAAAAAGGATGGTAAGGGGGACAATTCATGTAGCACTATGGATATTCCAGTTTCCTCCCAGTTCCCAAAAACATACTGACTGACTGGCTACTTTTTATATATTATATTTACTCTTGCTGCAATGACCTAGGTCGCAGCTGGAATGGATTTGAAGACCAGTTTATTTTCCTTTATCTAGTTAGAGAAAAT